>NW_028243551.1:0-64127 GCF_964263255.1 Lissotriton vulgaris
CAGCTGCCTGACACCCTACACCCAAAATAGGGTTGAAACGCCGACAGAAAAAGGAAAAGCGAACCATTGAAACTGTACTCTATCATTATATAGGGACTATGCATTTGAAAAGTATGAAACCTTGGTCGCTTTCAAAAACAAAAAGCCTTTTAAACCTTGTAAATATTGTCATTCAACATCACTCATGTTATTTAGGACATCGCTCTAGTAGAGTGGGCTCGTACTTTAGATTACAGGGGTTGTCCTGCTTGTTCATGACAGAATGAAATAGCTGCAGAAATCCAGCGAGAAATACTTTGCTTGGTGAGTGGAAGGCCCTTCCTGGGTCTACTGTAAGACACAAATAGCGGGTTTAATTTACGGAAGGATTTTGTTTTCTTAATGTAAAAGTTTAGGCAGCGTTTGAGATCCAGAGAATGTAATTTTCTTTCCGCAGCAGTATGGAGATTTGGAAAGAAAGAGCGCAAGACCACAGGCTATTTGAGATGGAAGTCCGACGGGACCTTTGGTACAAATTTTGGATTTGTTCGTAATATTACCCTGTCCTGTTTGAATTGCAGAAAGGTCTCCTGAATGGAGAAAGCTTGGAGCTCACTCACACGCCTTGCAGAAGTAAGTGCGAGAAGGAGCGCTGTCTTCCAAGAGAGGTATTTGAGATCAGCCCTGTGTATCGGCTCAAAGGGATGCGTCATGAGCTGATTCAGGACTGTTAAGTTTCCAGGAAGGCGGTAGAGTTTTCACATGGGTAAAAGTCCGGAAAAGGCCTTTTAGAAACTGTTTGATCAATCTGTGAGACCAGAGAGAAGGACCAGTAGGAGATTTTCTGTAACGGAAGATCACCGCCAAGTGGACTCTGACGGAAGCATGAGCAAGGCCTGAGTTTGCCAAATGGAGAAGGTAAGGCAATAGTTGCTCTGGAGAAGAAAAAGGATGTATCTTCTGAGTCTTACACCAAATGCAAAACCTCTTCCATTTCAAAGAGCATGTCTTGTTGGTACTTTCTGCTCGTGCTCGAGCCAGGATGTCCCTACAATCTGGTGGAATATTTAATTTCTGAAGTTCATTGAACTCAGGAGCCAAGTGGCTAATTTGAGTGAATCCAGATTTGGATGCTGGACTTGCTGGTTGTTCATCGTGAGAAGGGATGGAAACTGCTTCAGCCGTATTGGCGGTTCCAGAGAAAGACTGGAGTTCTGTGAACCAATGCTGGCAAGGCCAAGTTGGGCTATGAGAATGAGCGTACAAGGCTCCACTTTCAATTTCCTGAGGACTCTGGGAATCATTGGAAATGGTACGCAAAGATGTTGCACCATGCGATCGGAAATGCATTCCCTAGAGACCCTTTCTGGGGATGCCAACTTGTCTAAATGTGTCAAAAATAGACCAAATAAATAAGAAATTTGATTCAATTAAATTGAAATCAAACACATAAAAAAAGCATTTGCTGTTCTCTATATAGGATTGGGTTACACAAGGAAATGAAATATAAAATTTGATTCATCCAAATACAATAAATTGGGTATAGGATGCGATAATTAAATGGTCTCATCCATGAAATAACATTATACTAGCAGAGTCCTAGGCATCATTTTGCTTTAGAATAGAACTTGCGAAGTAGCAGCATTTGGCGTTTAATCTTGTGGCGAATAGATTGATAAGAGGAGTGCACCATTGTGAGAAGATTTGTTGAGGATCCCCTGATCCAGTTCCCACTTGTGAGGTGTTGTCTTCTGTCTACTTAGTGAGTCTGCTAGTACATTGTCCATGCCCGGAACATACTCTGCCCAAAGGGATATATTGTGTTGGATCAACCAGTTTCAGATTTTCTGCGACTCGTGAGAGAGTGAAAGAACAAGTCCCTCCCTGTTTGTTGAGATAGTGCATTGTCGTGGTATTGTCTGTACGAACGAGCTATAAGGAATTCTTGATTATTGGGAGAAAAGCTTGAAGGGCGAGGAAGACTGCCCGCAGCTCGAGATTTATAAGAAGCCCTTTTTCGAAGCAGGACCACTTTCCACTTATCTTTAGTTCTTGGAAGAAAGCTCCCCAGCCTTCTAATGAGGCGTCTGTTGTGATGATATGCGGTGAAGCTGAAAGCAAGAAGGGCAAGCCTCGAGAAAGGTTCCGTAGAGACATCCACCATTGTAGAGCTTTGACCATCTGAGGGGTCATTTTTATGAGATCGTCGAATGACCCTGTGCACTGGACCCATTGTGCTGAGAGCACCTCCTGGAGAGGACGCATCCGCAGACGGCAGTGAGGAACTAGTAGGATAAATGATGACATCATTCCAAGAAGGGACTTGAAGAGGCGAACCGTCAAGGTCCTCTTTGAAGCTAGGAGAACAGCCAGTGACAAAAGCTTGTTCTTTCTCTCCTGAGATGGAAAATCCTTCTTCAGTTTTGTGTCAAGAGTAGTGCCTAGGAAGTTTATATGCTGAGAAGGTAGAATGACTGAGTTTTCCCAATTGAGTGCGAGTCCTAAGCGATTGAAAAGTTGCAGACAAATGTTGGAAGACCTGAACGCATCTTCTAAAGATGGAGCCTTGATCAGCCAGTCGTCCAGGTTTGGAAAGACTTGATGGTGCTGTTTTCTGAGATATGCAGCCACTGGAGAAAGGCACTTAGTAAAGATGCGAGGTGCAGACTTGAGCCCGAAGGGCAGGACGCGAAATTGAAAGTGTTTGCCCACTACTGCAAATCTTAAATTTTTTTGTGATTTCTGTGAATCGGGTTGTGAAAGTAGGCATCCTGAAGGTCCAGAGACACCATGTAATCCTCTCCATCTAGGAGTTGCAAGACCTCCTGGATTGTTACCATATGAAACAACTGCTTCTTTAGGAATTTGTTGAGGGCTCTGAGGTCTAAAATTGGCCTCCACTTCTTTTTTCTGACTTAGAAAGAAGCGGGAATAAAATCCCCTCCCTCGTTGAGACAGAGGGACTTTCTCTATCGCCCCCTTCTGGAGCATAAGAGAAACCTCCCGGAGAAGCAGGCGTGGATTTTTGTGAAGCATGGGTCAGGGAGGGGTTTGGGGAGGTATGTGCACAAATTCCAGTGAATGTCCGAATTGAACCACTTGTTGAACTCAACATTCTGTGGTAATTTGCTTCCAATTTTTTTAGGAAATGGGAAATTTTTCCTCAAATTTGAGGATGTTGATGAATTGGAGACTGGCTGAAGTGAAAGGTCATGGTCTACAAGCGTTGCCTTTTCGCTGGCCTTTACCACGAAAGGACGATTTGCCATAAGAGGATTATTGGTCCTGCTGCTGGCACTGTTGATACTGGGGCCGATGCTGACCAGAAGAGTATGATGGGCGGTATTGGTAATCTCCTTTAAAAGAGAACTGTCCTCTCCCTCTTGATCCACGAAAGGACGGACTTTTGTATTTGAGTCACCAATGCTCTGGCCGTGTCCGTGTCCTTCTTAATACTCTGTAGCGCCTCATCAATCTGGGGGCCGAAGAGAAATTAGCAATCATCCGGCATATCCAAGATTTTGGTCTGTATCTTGGGACGAAATGAAGTTGCCTTTAACCAACCTAGTCATCTCAATACTGCTGCTCCGGCAAGCTGTCGAAAACCTGCTGTGGCGATATCCATCGCACAGTTTATTATCTCTCACGCGGAGCGTTCACCTTCTAGTAATATTTTCTTTGCCTCTTAGATTCTTCAGGTAAGGCCCCTAGATAAGGGGCTATGTCCTCCCATAACGGTCTATTGTAATGTCCCAAAAGCGCTAAAGCATTGGCTGCTTTCACTGTCAATGCAGACATCGATGAAAAACGCTTTCCGATGTGGTCTGTTCTTCGGCCTTCTTTATATGGCAGAGCGGACAACGGGGCAGAAGGATTTTGGGACTTTTTCTGAGCCGCCTGTGTAATGACAGAGTCCGGCTTGGGATGTCCTATTAAACAAGCCGGCGCAGAATCAGGTGCTCTATACTTCTTGTCCAAGCGAGGTAACACCGGAGGTACTGAGGAGAGGTTCTGCATAATTTAAACACCTTGTCTCACAAGTATTCTATTTTGGGTATCGATTTCACTGATTTTTTAAAAGGTTATATAAAATCACATAATAAGCAGTCCTGCTGGAGAGAAACCATGGAAATTTGAAAACGTTGAGCTACCCTCTCAATGACATGATGGAACCCTCCGATGTCTCCGGGTGGTGAGTCTGCTTGAGCAGGTACTGGAGTAGAAGGGCAAGGAATGACAGTCATCCCATTCATCGTGGTTAGACTGAGTGTCCTGAAGCTCTCCCTTTTCATGTTGGTCTTCTTCCTCGTCCGTAGACGTAGGGTGTGACACATCGACCGGATCCGGCTGCACATTCAAAGTGGAGGCCGTGGTCTTGGCGAGAGAGATACTGCTGAGGCTTGAGGTGTAGGTGACTTTGGAAACCTTCGCTTGTAATCTGTTATGATGTACTGCAAGTCTGAGACTAAAGAGGCTAGAAGGCAAACCATTGGAGGAGGTGGATGATATTCCTCCTGTTCTTCCTCTTCATCCGAACTCTCCTGATATTTTACATTAAGCTCAGAGGGGCTTGTGGCAGTTTAGAACATATCCCCTTCATCTGAGTCCTCCTCTTCAAAAATACATGTTGGAGGCAGTAGTTGGACTCTGCTTGGCGATGTTAAAGCCGGCGTCAGTGTCTTTTTAGTAATTTTCAGATGCACATATGTGCGTTTTAGATCTGAATCCATCGTCGTCGACGAGCTAGTCGATGGAATGGTCATTGATGGTGGAACGTCATCTGGTGTCGTAGTCGGTGGGGTTATCGTCGACCGGGCCGTCGTCGATAGTGGTGTCATCGCTGGAGATCTCGTTGACGGCGTCCTTTGTCGACGGTGTCTTAGTCGATGATGGTGTTGACGTCGACAATGTTGTCTTCGTCGTCGAGGTAGTCGACGACTCAGTCGTCGGCGAGCGCAGCTTCGACTATGTCTTTGACGTCGACGGTGTCTTCTTAATGCTTAACGTCGACGACACAGTCTTACCTGCCGTCGACGATGGGGTCGTAGTCGTCGACGAGGTCAATGACGACACTGCCATCGACGTGGAAACAGTAGTCGTTGATGTAGTTATATGCAATGCTGTAGACACAGCTCTCCTCAACGATGAAGTCGTCGTCGACAGAGTCAATGTAGTTTTTTTGAAGGTGGGGACTCTGAGAGGACACCTTCGATGAAAGAGCCTTGGAGTGGACCTCTGAAAACTTTTTTTAGCGTCTTCTTTTGAGGAGGCTGTACCAAAGGGCCAGGAGACGCCACCCTTGGTCTTTTCTGTGAAGACTTGGAAGAGACTGAAGAGCCTTCACTTACCTCAGAAGATTCCAGCTGGTCCCCGTCTTTCAGCCTCTGAAGTTAAATTAAGAGGCGTCACTCACGATATTGAGGGTTTTAGCGGAGAAGGTACGACATACCTTACAATCCTTGGAAGAATGGTCTGTATACAGGCAATATAGACAGTTTTGATGTTGGTCATCTATATGTAGCCTATTCTTCCCACAGGAACCACAGGGCCTAGAAAGACCCTTTTTTGGTGTCTCAGCCATGAAGATATCAGGAACTACAGTCTAGAATGAAATATCACCAGAGAACACTGGAACCCCAGTTGAGCAGAGCTCAGAGGAGACTCCTTTAGCACAACGTGCGTTAGAAAATCAGAGGGACAGGAGCTCCTTCCAGGAGGGTTCTAGAGGGAGGTGATAGAGGATTGGCAGTTCTCTAGAGTTTGGTCCTTTCTACAAAAGGACATGGATATGTTACTAATGTGAGGCCCTTGAGCCTATTTCTTTATATGTCTAATAGGACATTCCTTTATTTATGTACTGGGGACTCCCATCCCGACAACGGAGAATGATTCAGGCATGTGAATCTATGAAAGACACCCCTAATACTGGATAACCAGAGTTCGAGTCGTGCCCGGTGGGGTAGCTTTGGGTACTAGCTCAACAGGGCTGGACCAGGAACTCAATCACTCCTAACACCAGTATCTCGAAGGCCTCCTCCTTGAAAATGGCCCTCACCTTATCAGACAGCCTGTACATTTTATTTTTGACAGGTGTACTGTCTCGTGTTTATGTGATGGGTACACAGGTTTTGCTTACCTTTAGGAAGCTCTTAAAGACCTACCTTTTTAGAGAGGCACTAACATCTGCATAATCTCTGCATCCGCTGCCGCTAGTTACTCCTGCTCTAACGACTTGCTCACTTTCTCTAGAAGCGCTTAGAAAGCAGTTGGTGATTTGCGCTATGTAAAAATAATATAACATAACATCATTCTCTTGAGTAGCAAGGAGGTCTGGGAGATGTTCACCTACCTCTTCCACTCCTTCATCTGCAACCAGGAGCATGTTGACTTCAGACTTCTCAAAGTGGGTTTCGAGTCGGTTTATGTGGAGCACCCTTAAGGGATATCTAGTGGTCTTCAGATCCACCAGGTAGGTGGACTCCCCCTTCCACTCCATCACCTCATATGGGCATGTCAAGTGGTACTGGAAAACAGTGATGTTGGACAGGCCCCAGAAGGGGGCTCGCCCCCTCCCCGCATGACAGAACCAGGACACCGACTCTCCAGAAGCTACCCCCAGAAGCACCCCGTAACCCGTCCCACACGGGACGCCTGCCCCCGAACATCCCCGTATCACCGGCCCGGGCCACCGCCAGCACCATTGCCCGGGCCCAGCCGCCATCTTGGACACTGCACCACGAGGCCGCGTGGCCTCAGCTCGACCCTAACCCTGGGCCTGGCCAGGCCCCGACATCCCGGCACCACCATCCACCCAGGAGGTGAACGGACCACTTGGCAGGTCAATGGGAGAGAGGAGTTTCGATGGCTCTCCCCCGCCAGGTGCCGATCGCCCCCAGCCTCCTCGGGCGCTGGCTCCACCCCCCTGCTGGGTGTCTGGACTCTCATCCCGGACCTTCCGACCTCCAAGTGCGAGGGTCCGGACATCAAAGGGCACCAGACCTATAACTGGGGCAGCTCCAGAGCAGGAAGGCAGTTGTATCCTGGAGTCGAGAGACACGGTGAAGAACTCATCCTTGACGGACTGTTGGCGCTGCCGCAGCCCTGCCTTGTGAACTGTCGTCCTGCCTGCTGGCGCTGCCGCGGCCTTCTGCAACCATCATTCTCGTCGGGACCTGCTGGCGCTGCCGTGGCCCGTTGCAACCACCACCTTCGTCGGGACCTGCTGGCGCTGCCGCGGCCCGTTGCCACCTACGATCTCCTCGGGACCTGCTGGCGCTGCCGCGGCCCGACCTCCTAGGACGCCGAGCTCGAGGATTGTGAGCTAACCACCCTTCCATCGCAACTACCAGATTGGTAACAAGACTGTCCCGCTACCCCCTTTTCCTTCAAAGAGACTAGAATCGAGGGGACCCCTGAGTCCTGACCTCCTTGTACCATTCTACCGTACTTCAAGATTTGCTTATAAAGAACGTTAAACCTTATCTTTGTGTGGTGTCCATCTGTGGGGGGGAAGTTACTTGTCTGTACGATCGCTGGAGACGGCTCTCCCCGGAGGCCTCTCCCCTTGTCCTCGGCCGACCCTCCAGGTCCCGTCTAACAAGTGAGCTCCACTGGCTCCATAACCCACATCTTCTGACTATGTTCAAATTCTACCAGAGTGGTCTTCTGGTCATCTCAGAGTTTCAAGACTTATTGACTGGTCTCAGGATTGTCTTCATCTTTTTCCAGATGCAATGCATCTGGTAGTGGAGTATCAGCATGTAGCTGACCATATCCTATGGGGGTTTCCTGGGAGTTTGTTCCCATCCCTCTTTTACACAGCTGAGAGGTCACCTAGCAGGGAGTCCATGGAGGAGTTAGAATGGGCTTAACCCAAACCCCATCTGTGGTACCTCACTAAAGGCCAACAGAAGGCATGGCAGAAGGACGCCCCACTTATACCTTATGGGCTCAGATAGGCCCATCATCATACCTTTAAGGGTCATGTTGAATCTCTCCATAAGCCAATTGGATTGTAGGTGACAGGGTGTGAAGAACTTGTAAATTACTCCACACACACCCCAAATGAACTTCATGCATGCTGACAAAGTTAGTGCCTCTGTCAGACACTATTCTTGTGGGAACCCCATCCAGGTAAATATCTCCATCAGCGACCTAGCCCCCGCAGTTGAAGTCACCAACTTCAGAGGGATGGTCACTGGGTAGTGGGTGGCATGGTCCACCAAGACCAGGATGAACCTGTTGCCTAAAGCTCTGTTGGGGCCCAAGGGAACAACAATGTTGATGCCCACCCTCTCAAAGGGCATGCCAACAAAAGGTAATGGGGTCATGGGAGCCTTAATCTTTTCCCTGACGTCCCAGTGGCCCGAGAGGTGGAACAGGAATTACCAAAAGCATCTTACACCGTCTTCATCCAGGGCCAATAGAAGAGAGCAACAAGCCTGGAGAAGGTCTTGTCTTGTCCCAGATGTCCTGCCAGGGGGACATCGTGAGTCAACCACAGTAGGAGGGTTCTGTAACACTAAGGTGCCACCAGCCCACAGGCTGCACCAGGTCCAGGATCCTTAGGCTCACTTTAAAAGGAGGCCATTCTCCCAATAGATAAGGTGATCTCCAGAGGTATCACTGGTGCCTGGGCCTCAGCTTGCCTGCTCAAGTCCTCTAGAGTGGGGCACTCATTCTGCGGTTTGCAGAATGACCCCCTGGTGGGCATAGCTTCAACTTGCCATCCAGAAAGCTCAGGCAGTGCAGCAATGTCTTCCTCTGTAGGCTCAGGAGCATCCTCCAAAGGCGCACCATCAATCTAGATTGTGGAAACATCCTGCGTCCCTTGCCCTTCCTCGTCTTGGCAGCCTCTTGGACCATATTTCCAGACACTGGGCTCCCTTGGATGTTTGTGGCTGTCCCGTGGAACCATGGACCTTGTGGTTATACAGACCCATGATGGCA
This sequence comes from Lissotriton vulgaris, assembly GCF_964263255.1. Taxonomy (NCBI): domain Eukaryota; kingdom Metazoa; phylum Chordata; class Amphibia; order Caudata; family Salamandridae; genus Lissotriton; species Lissotriton vulgaris. The sequence goes on from NW_028243551.1 coordinate 8,929, forward strand.
ATCCCAATATCTGCAAATGTGACCGGAGTTTCACCTCTTTCCAGATAGTGTGCTCTAGGTCACTGCCCAACAGACAATATAAAGGCATGGCAGGGCTCATATACTTTGAGTAGGGGGGGGGTGTCTCGGGTTCTCAAAGGGAATCTGACCACCGGTAGATGACTTTCCTGGATGTTTATGAATATGACTTGGTGGAATGTGTTGGGGAGGACTTGCTCGGAAGATACCAGCTGACACCTTACATTAGTCTTGCTGGCTCCTGTGTCCATCAAAACCTCCAAAGCAAAACCAAAGGGGATGATTGACAGAGTGGCATACCCTGCTAACCTCCACCTGTTTCCCACTGATGGTGACCCACTGCCTATACTTGAAGTATTTGCAGGCATTTGGGCTTTTGGCACCATCTCCTTATCCAACAGGGTAACCTCTGTCTGTTCTCTAAATCTAACTGGGGCAACCTCCTCCGGAAGTGCTACACTCGCCATCCCAGGTGTCTGTCCACTAGTGAGGGGCTGTGCCTCTTGGGACATGTGGTGTCTTCCTTGGAGTGCCCATACTTGTGGCACTCAGTACATGGGGGGGGCAAACCTCCCTGTCTGTTTATGAAAGAACTCTTTCTTCGTTGTCTCAGATTGGGACTGGTGACTGCTGTTCCCTTGGGAATTATTTTAGAGGCCTTTTGAGAACTCCTTATTTTTAAGTCCCCCCACTTTCTTCTGGGTGGACCCCTGACCACCCTTGTGGAGTCTTCCACAATGCCTTTTTATACACTCTAGTGCTGCCTCCTTACCAACCTCCTTGGGGTAAGTCAGCTTGTTGTTCACTAGGTGCTGGTGCAGCTATGTAAAATAAATATTGAGCATGTGCTCCATAATAATTGCCCCTTGTAATCATTAACCCTGCTGCCCCCCAACCAGGCATTCAATTCCTTGCTAGAGTAGTCCAAGAAATCCACCCAAGACTGATGTGGATGTTTGTGGCTGTCCCTGAAACTGAAACTCTGGCAGTACATCTCAGGAGTCTGTGCAAATGTAGCAAGAAGTATGGCTTTCCTGGGGGTGTACCTGGTTTGGTCCTCTACTTCTAGTGTAAGAAGTGTGTCCATTCCCACTAGAGGTATATGTTTCCACAGGTCACCCCTTCGTGCTCCTCTGGGGTCCTGTACACTCTCAGGGTCCCCTCATAAGCAGAAAACCCATTATCTACGTTATCACCCATCATGTAACTATGCACCAGATCTGTAGGATTGCAGACCTTTTTGTCTCCTTCAAACAATGTGTGTATGCTGCCACCATTGCTACTGGAATCCATTTATTTTGCCTTAAGTTCTAGCTCTTTAAGGTTTCTTTCATGAGCCAATCACTCCAAAGCAGGTTTTTCCTCCATCTTGAGCTTGGCTGTGTGTAGCCTGAATTCCCTCTCTGCCTTTCTGTCTGCCAGCTCCTTTGGGGTAAGGCTATGTGAGGGCACACTGCTTCCTGCTCTGGCAGGGAGTTCCATCTCAGGAGATGGGGCATCCATCTCCCCTGAAGAATGTCTTTCAGGGCTGATATCCAGGTCCAGGTCCTGATCCTGTTCATCCATATCATCCTGCTCCGTGGACTGCTATTAGTGACTGGTGAACCTCCCAACAGGGCTCAGAGCTTTCTGTAGCTCCAACATCTTGAATTCACCTTGGCGGGGAGTTCCTTCTCCTTGCAGAACTCTTTCAGCTCAACCACAGTGTTCAAATTTTCAAGTGGGCCTGCTCGGATTTCTCATTGCTGCAGGCTTGGTTAAAGATAGTCAGGTAGAAGTAATGAGATTAGATTTCGAAAAAGCAAAAGTCAATCAAAATAATTTTTTTAATCTCAAATAGTCTCCAATTATTTGTATGGGATGGTGGTGTAACACATAATTACTGTATGGCACTGCATAAATACAAGTCCAAATCCTCATCGTGAAACACCACTGTAAGAAATTGGTTTATTGGTTGGGTTTAGAGGGATGAAACTCTACTCAAACAGCAACCAAAATCCTTTTCAGGGTAAAGTAACAAGCAAACCCCAAATTACCTGTACTCACGCCTGTGGTAGCTTAGCACAGAGCAGTTAGGCTTACTTTAGAGGCAATAAAGTAATAAAGTAAAAACACAGGAGGAATCCCAAACCAAATTAGAACAATAGAGTAGGATTTAATAAATATTCTGCCACACAAATTACAACAATCCAATCAGGAGAACCAGACATATGCAAGTTCTAAATTTTAGGTGAAAATAGCCTGAAAGCATAATGTGCCACTTGCAACTATCTGGTTGTGCGAAATGGGTAGAAAGTCACATGTTCGGGTGGACCGCGATGGAGCATGGGTCGGATACAAGGACCAGTTAGTTCCACTGAAAGAGTTACCTTTTCAATCTACCGCAAAAGGTTATGTTCACAGTCGAAAGGGCTGTATAAAGCAGGGAGAGCGTCTGGAATGGCCATCGAAGTAGAGCAAAGGGCCGGCCAGGTCTTGTGGACAGTTGTGCCGTAGTGAGAAGGATTGGTTCACTAGGTTTTTGCATTGGTGATTGGCATGGACGGGCTGATTTGCGGGAACCCCAAAAGCTTCAAGGGATCTCAACTGAGGCCACACCAAGTGTCCAGGACCGGATGGGAACCACTTGGGGGTCAGGAAATCACTCCAGCAGATGAGAGTAGGGCTTAGGCAGGTGCAGTTGCAGGTTCAAGCAGCAGGTCAGCTAGGCAGCTACATGGAGCCCCTTGAGCTAGTTATGTCCCTGTAACTCATAACAGGAGGTCAAATGTCTAGCCCTTGGAGTCACTTCAGCCAGAGATGAAGGGTGCAGGTCCAATCTTCCTTCTCATCAAGTAGGGCAACAGGCAGCAGAGTGGCAGTCATTCTGGCAGCAAACCAGCACCGCATTCCTTCTTCTGTAGCATCCACAGGTCCAGAGGTGTACTGAAGAATTGGCCTCTGAGGTCCAATATTTATACATGCCGCCTTGTTTGTCTTGTTTGTAGTGAGAGAAGCTTCTAGAGGATTCCCTTTGAAGTGTTCAGCTTCCTGCCTCCCCTGCTCCAGACCAACTACAAGGGGTATGCAATCCCTTGTGTGAAGGCAGAACACAGCCTATTCAGGTGAAAGTGGGGCTGTGCCTACCTCTGCCCTCCCATTGTGCCAGTGATGGCCCATCCAGGGCACACCCAAGCTCTCTACTGTGTGTGGCTGTCTAGCAGAAATACACAAAGGCCAACTTCCAACTACACCCGGTCATGTGACTTAGAGACAGGGTGCAGGCACTAAATGGCTAAGGCAGGAACATGACAACTTTCTAAAAGTTACTGATGAAGGGGTTTGGCCCTATTACCGATGACTAGATAGGGCCTATCAACATTAGAATACAATAACTAGCCGTCACTTGACTAATCAATTAAATTATCACCAGGGCGATACACTTAAACAATGTTTATGCACTCGTAGGGAACAGTTTGTTATAAATTTCTGTCCCGACAAGGTCAAATAGTGTTCCCAGTGGCTAGCAGCTTTAAAATGACCATCTGACAAATAAATCAGGAAAATGGTTGCTGCTTGTTTAAATTGATGACTGGTTCAATAATGAATGTAACTCATTTTACACAAATGTAATGTGTGTATTGTATTGTTTGTTTTCATGAACAAATGTGATTTAAATGTAAGTTTATGCTGGGAAGTATGAGGTCTTTCCCTTAGTCTGACACAAAAGACAAATGATTTATATATAAAAAAAAAAAAAAATGATGAGTAAATAAATACTACAGACCATCAAATTCATTGAATGGCCTGCGTCTGTTTAAGTAAAAAGCAGCATTTCAAGTGAACTTTCTAAAAGTGTCACTCAAAATTGTAATAACAAATCCGACTTCACCATAAAAGAGGATTTGTCATTACAATTCCAAAGACACCAAACATGAACTGTTTATCTGTTACCATGTGGAATTGGTTGTTTATTAAATATAATAAGGTAACTAATTTTATTCTATGAGAGAATCACGCCTTGCAGTAGTGAAAAATGAATTAAATTGTTTTTAACTACCAGGACATGCAAAACTTAGAATTAAAAGTCCTTCATTTTAAATACATTGCACCCTGCCTTATGGGCAGTATCCTAAGAATTAAATATATATATATATATATATATATATATATATATATATATATATATATATATATATATATATATATATATATATATATATGTTAAAAAGGCAGATTTGAGGCTTGCACAGGTTATATATATATATATGTGTTAAAAAGGCAGATTTGAGGCTTGCACAGGTTATATATATATGTGTTAAAAAGGCAGATTTGAGGCTTGCACAGGTTGATATTGCCAGGTGGAAATGGCAGTTTCAAACTGCACACACAGGCTGCAATGGCAGGCCTGAGACAGGTTTGCACGGCTGCCTAATTGGGTGGCACGAAGTGCTGCAGGTTTAGTAGTAGCATTTCATTTATAGGCCTTGGGTACATGTACTACCCCTTTCCTAGGAACTTAAAGTAAATTAAGTATGCCTATTAGGGGCAAGCCAATGTTACTATGGTTTTAAGGAGTGAGCACTCACACTTTAGCACAGTTTCAGTGGTAAAGTGCACAGAGTCCTAAGGCCAACAAAAAAACGAGATCAGAAAAATATGGAGGATTAACTGCATTGCTGCGGCGGTTATTTTTCCCCTACGCGGCTTTTTTCTAAAAGTCACGTAAGATGACGAGCTCAGCTCGTCATCCGCACACGCCCCCCGTCAGCATCGAAGGGGTTAAGGCAAAATGCTTGGGGAAGACCACCCTAAGGCTGACAGGTCTAACACCTGCAATGAGGTAAACCAAACAAGAAGGAATGCAAAGAATGCTTTAAAAAGCTCTCTCATGCTATCATTCAATATACGGCCTTCATCAAATTAATATAGGATTCTTCTTGTTCTTGTGAGAGAGCACAAACTCATATTTGTGCTCAATGTTGCCCGAGTCTCAACTGCTTTACTGCTCGCGCCTCAGAGTGTGGAGCTGGAAACATGTCTCTATTTCAGATGTAGCATGACTGCACAAAACATGTCTCTATTTCAGATGTAGCATGACTGCACAACAGGCAGTCCCTAACTTATTACATTCATATGCAAAGTTCATATCAGACCATCACAATAAGAACACGTTCTGGTGCCTTGATAGTTCAGCAGGCATGCAACGCCCATTAGGCTGCAAAGGCGTAAGCCCCCGACCCACACCCCTCCATCGCCTGCCATAGCCTGAGCTGCACAGGCAGTTTATCAGCGGTCATGGGTTGGGGCTGGGCACGGGCTGGCGACTCAGACTCGGCCTCATCCAAAGTACTTCACAGGTCTTCAAAAGACCATTCATCATTTCACAGTACTTTGTGTATTTTAATTGCTATGCACCCCAACACCCTTGCTGTTCCTACTCTTGTTATGGACTGTTGCTGCCAAAGTGCGAGTATGGATGAAAGGATTCAATTCGCAATACAAAAATGGGCATGTAGCACATTAATATAAAGTACCCAGCCATTGGCCTGGTTTGCCTCCAAGCACCAAAACAGAAAATGAGCCCTCTACTTGGTATATAATTCATCTTTTAAAAATCTGCCAAAGACTCGCATTTCAAAAAGTATATTTCATTAACTTGGAAGTCACTTCAGTACACTAAAATTGATTTCTGCATTGACTGGCATTTATCAGAATTCAGTTTCCAAACGTAAACTTTGAAACATTCATGCCTGTGATGACGATGCCATTAGCTCACCCACTGGAATTATGCCATTCTAGCTTTTTTCCTGTAGATTTTGACCAAAAAAATAGTGTCTAGCTCAAACGGATCAAAATTTACTAAAATCATGGCAATCCGTGTTCCTGCTATCTGGAAGGCTCCTAACAGTTTGAATGGTGGTATTTCAGTTTCAAAATGCTGTATTTAGATGTTAAATTGTCGTTAAAAACGTGAAATCTTTCAGAGACAATGTTACCATGTGTAAAATGACAAAATGATGAGTTAATACTATCACATCATGTGCTGCTTTATGCTGCATAATTAGCCTTTTATTGATGCATAATTTAGTCAACACTGCAGCATAGTTTGCTTCTCCTCTGCCGCTTAATTTCAGTGGGTAGTAGTGAACCATGAGGCAAGTCAGTTTTCATGTGAACCTCACTTGAAATTTCAGAACATATGGAGCAACAGTGAAGTTTTTGTGGAGCGCACATACGAAATTGAGTTTTTTTTTTTAAGGTTCTTTTAAAAGGGACAATAGAAGACATGGAGGCACAGTGAAATAAGGTAACTGCCTAGGGTAACCAGGATTTTATCTAGCAGGTAAACTGTGTTTGAAACCAGGTTTCCGGGTTTTAAGGTGCACAATTTAGCCACTAGAGGGGGAAGTGGCTCTGTGACTGATAAGGACGTGGGTTGCAGAATCCACAAGAAGTCTTGGCCCGAGGTTACAAGACAACTTTTTCCACAGTCAGAGCTCAGCATTTGGGTCTGGTAATCAATGGCCTCTAGAAAAGTAACTTTCTGTGTGTCCAAAAGGCTAACATTTTGTTGCAGGATCAGCTTTGATAACCACAGTTCAAATTACACCTGAATCTCCACTTGGCAACTACCAAGGATAAGGTGAATTACTTCGTGTCTAGGGATACATCATCCTGTGCAACACAGCTCACAATACATTCACACAGGTTTATGAGTCATCCTCCGCTCTCACAGGCTTCTACCATAATAACACTAGCGTACAATACATGCACTGCACACCACCACACTTTTTAGGTCGAGCTGGACTAGCATCCGTAGGATGCTGTCCAAGTTCGACAACTATAGTCATCGACTTCGGGGGGGATTAGGACAAGAGGGTGCCACGCGCTTTAACTTGTGGATTTGACCTCGTGCACGCGCACGTCGGCTCCGTCCACATTCACAGCAATTCCCGCGCCGTGCACATCCCCACACATACACACATGCAGCCGTGCACATCCCCACACATACACACATGCATGCGCATACACACACACACTCGCTCGCGCACACTCTCTCCTCCCCCGCAGTCATCACACACGCATACACACACGCATATACACAGACTCCAAGACACATACACACACGCACGCTCACACACATACAGAGCCCCCCGCCGCCCCACGCACACACACATGCCCCCCGCCCTCGCAGCTCAGCAAAGGCCCCCACTCACCGGTACTCGTATCCAGGCGAGGGCTCGTTGCAGGCGGCGGCGGTCTCTTCCTTCTGTGCGTGCGAGGCTCTCTCACCGGGAGCCTGCCCGGGCTTCCGGTGTGTCTTGACGTCCCGCCCCTGGCCTGCCTGACTTCCGCCCGGGATTGTACACCTTGTTTTTCTCGCCTGCTTTTCACTCTTTAGGTGTTCATCCCAAACTTACTATTGTAGTCTATGTGGAAAATACAGTTCCTCGACTCTTATTTTTATTTATTTACTTTGCACTATCTCCCACTTCCAAGTTTGAACATTTGGAATGCATGCAACTGCTCCATAAATGTTTAAAATCACTGCCTAAGTGCTTACCGATTAAAACCCACAAATATTTAGCTTTTAGTTACCTTCCAATTGCAAACGCAATATCTCTTCCGTTTGCGGATATTGAAAACGTTTGTATTTTCCATTAACCCTTGCTATAAAGCGCTCTACTACACTTCGGGATGTAGCAGCGCTATTTAAAAAAAAAAAAAAGTTGAACTGGAGCTTGAATGGGCTTCCTACCGGGGAGTCAGTATTTCAACTCTAATGAGAGAACTGCAGGTATCACTCATTTCGGAGGCACTCGCTCTACAAACTTTTTAAGCAGTTGTGATTTGAAACTACTACCCAGGCTGGGGGTGGGAGGGGTGCATGTAAGGTGGCCATTTTAATTGGCAAGAAAATTTAAAATAAAGCAAAGGCAGTGCTTCTGAGGGAGATATGAAGATTGGGTATCTGTTTACATGGCTCAAACACTGCCCTCCTCATGGGAATTACCTGACCTGGTTTTGAAGTTGTTTATTACAGCACGGTAGGGTGTGGATTATATGTTAATAACTACCTGCTGCTAGGTTGTTGCCAGGAGACGGGCTGGAAAGGTGCATGAGAAAAGTCTTCCTAACCAGTAAGTAGGGATCATGCAATAAATTCAAGGCCATTCAAAACCTACCCTTGCGTGTTGGCAAAATGTGTCCTTTAGCAGCATAGATGTAATCTGGATTTACATGCAGGACATTATTGCACTATCTGGTGGCTGGGTTCTGAAGTGTGCCTACAACTTTGAAGTAGCTGTCCAATGACGTCCAATGAATAATGTCAAAATGTACCTCAAAACCCACGGTGACATACCCAAAGGAACACTTGTAGAATGCTTAGTGGTGATTGTTAGTGATGGCAGGGCTGGGCAACAAGACCTTTTGTTTTCCTTTCTCTGGCTGGCCCCATAAAGAATTCTGACGTGTGGGCGGTACCTACTATTTGTAGATATATACGCTAAATTGACTAGCTGTCATTAGGGGAACTGAGGATCACCACATCCACTACAACCACCACCCCATCCACCGCATCCACCGCATCCACCGCATCCACCACCACCACATCCACCACCACCACACCCACATCCACCATGACATCCACCGCCACATCCACACCCACATCCACCATGACATCCACCGCCACATCCACCGCCACATCCACCACCACCACCACATCCACCACCACCACCACATCCACCACCACCACCACCACATCCACCACCACCACCACCACATCCACCACCACCACCACCACATCCACCACCACCACCACCACCACATCCACCACCACCACCACCACATCCACCACCACCACCACCACATCCACCACCACATCCACCACCACATCCACCACCACCACCACATCCACCACCACCACCACATCCACCACCACCACCACATCCACCACCACCACCACATCCACCACCACCACCACATCCACCACCACCACCACATCCACCACCACCACCACATCCACCACCACCACCACATCCACCACCACCACCACATCCACCACCACCACCACATCCACCACCACCACATCCACCACCACCACCACCACCACATCCACCACCACCACCACCACCACATCCACCACCACATCCACCACCACCACCACATCCACCACACCCACATCCACCATGACATCCACCGCCACATCCACCACCACCACCACATCCACCACCACCACCACATCCACATCCACCACCACCACCACATCCACCACCACCACCACATCCACCACCACCACCACATCCACCACCACCACCACCACCACATCCACCACCACCACCACCACCCCATCCACCGCATCCACCGCATCCACCACCACCACATCCACCACCACCACTTCACCACCACATCCACCACCTCCACCACCACATCCACCACCATCACACCCACATCCACCATGACATCCACCACCACCATCACTTTCACCACATCCACAACCACCACATCCACAACCACCACATCCACAACCACCACATCCACAACCACCACATCCACAACCACCACATCCACAACCACCACATCCACCATCACCTCCACATCCACCACCACATCCTCCCCCACCGCATCCTCCCCCACCGCATCCTCCCCCACCGCATCCTCCCCCACCGCATCCTCCCCCACCGCATCCTCCCCCACCGCATCCTCCCCCACCGCATCCACCCCCACCTCATCCACCCCCACCTCATCCACCCCCACCTCATCCACCCCCACCTCATCCACCCCCACCTCATCCACCCCCACCACATCCACCACCACCACATCCACCACCACCACATCCACCACCACCACATCCACCACCACTACATCCACCACCACTACATCCACCACTTCCACCACCACCGCATCCACCATCACCACCGCATCCACCATCACCACCGCATCCACCATCACCACCGCATCCACCATCACCACCGCATCCACCATCACCACCGCATCCACCATCACCACCGCATCCACCACCACATCCACCACCACATCCACCACCACATCCACCACCACATCCACCACCACATCCACCACCACATCCACCACCACATCCACCATCACCATGAAATCCACCACCGCATCCACCACCGCATCCACCACCGCATCCACCACCGCATCCACCACACCCATCACCACCGCATCCACCACACCCATCACCACCACTTTCACCACATCCACCATCACCACCGCATCCACCATCACCACCGCATCCACCATCACCACCGCATCCACCATCACCACCGCATCCACCATCACCACCGCATACACCATCACCACCGCATACACCATCACCACCGCATCCACCATCACCACCGCATCCACCACCGCATCCACCACCGCATCCACCACCGCATCCACCACCGCATCCACCACCACCGCATCCACCACCACCGCATCCACCGCCACCGCATCCACCGCATCCACCACCACCGCATCCACCACCACCGCATCCACCATCACCACATCCACCACCACATCCACCACCACATCCACCACCACATCCACCACCACATCCACCACCACCACATCCACCATTACCACCACCACCACCACCACCACATCCACCACCACCATATCCCCCAGATCCACCACCACCACATCTATATGTGTGTGGCTCTGTGTGTGTGTGTAGGTGCAAATGCAATGTTCTTGGATTTTCGTCACAATAAATACACTGAACATAATCTTCACAAAAGTTATTTACAAACGTTTAAGCTATTGCCATTATAAATTACAATAACTTTTATTTAAGTATTAATTATTTACAAAATTAAAAGCCATTGTTATTTGTAATATCAAGACATCTAAGTCACGTAAATACAACACACATTACATTACAAATGCTATAGGTGTCACATTTGCAAAAGTTAAAACTATTGACATTGTAACTGACAAAGCTATTAATTTTGCTACTTTCAAAACCAACACATAAATAAAAAAAGTGTCATTTACAATACCAATAGCTCAAACGTTCCTAATGCGAGACCTATTGCATTTCCAATGCTTGTTAAATCCTGCAACAAACCAGTCTAAGACACTCTTACCTCTACTTCATTCTCTCCTACACACAACATACACTCTGCTCATAAACACATCACCACCCCCTCTACCTTACAACCTCCTCTCACAAACAATACTATACAACCAAATCCACTATATGAAATAAACACCAGCACCCCTTTTCACTACTCCTTTAAAACAAAAAGTATCACACACACCAGCACAACAAGATCTTCAAAGCCCAACACCTCATAATACTTACCATCACAAAATACAAACATAAACCCACCTTTCAAACCACACAAAGGAACAAACGCCAATGGCAAGCTTTCTCTTCCACCACACTTAATACAGATACAGCAACACAGCATCTCTCTTCTAAAGGCCTCTCGTCCATTGGACAATTTAGAACCTTACTACATGACCGACATGCTGCACCACCACCCCTGTCTCATACCTTCCGCCCAAAACACACGCAAACAATATAAGCGACGTGCCACACCTCACAACTTTGCTTCCCCATGTCTACTGCACAACAATGTTGAAAACACAGCACAACAAACTTTCTCAAACACCTTCCCCAACACATACACATGCAGACCCATCAAAAATGCCTTCTTAGCATACTGTATGAGGAACATGATCCAGAACTACACAATTGCTATCCTAATACAGCTAATGCCATCACTAAAAGCACACCTGTGACAAACCCACACAATTCTGATCACTCTTCTACAAAACAAAGTCTCACTATCAAACGCCATTCTCTAAATTGTCTACTAATAAATGCTCGATCCCTCTCTAAAAACAAACATCACATCTATGACCTTCTCACAGATGCAAAACCAGACATACTATTCATAACTGAATCATGGTTGGGAGATGATATGGCTCCAGTCCTGCATGAAGCCGTTCCTCGAGGCTATCAAACGATCACCCAAAATAGTATAGGCAATAAAGGAGGCGGTCTAGCTGTTGCGTTCAAGCAAACATTACATATCACTAAAGTTGACGACATCACCATAAAGAATTATAAGGCTTTTCTCACCAGATGCAATCCTACACCGTCTTCCTCCTGTAACTTGCTGCTCCTTTACAGACCTCCACCTAGCAAGGCGACATCCCCAGACGCACTTCTAGACACAGTTTCAAGCCTGATAACAATTCACTCCAACCTATGCATTCTCGGTGGCCTCAACATTTGGTTTGACAAACCCAATATGACCCATCCAAAAACAATAATCACTGGCCTAAACACACTGAACCTGCATCAGATTGTCCACAAACCCACACACATCGCTAGACATATCCTAGATGTCCCTTTTGCTAACAGTGAATTAGTTCACTTTCAAACTATAACTCCAGTCATTTGGCCTGACCACCACTTGCGGGCTTTCCAACATAAAACACTAAGCGACTCACCTAAAACTACCTTACATCCATCCACCTATCAGCCATGGAACAAACTCAATGTGGAACACTTAACATAACTAACATCCAGTACAAATCTGGAAACAATCTCTGTTCAAAATCTATATGAGTGGCTACAGGAAGCTTTTGACATCCAGATACCACTCAAAATCATACAACAGAACAAAAGAAAACGAGTAGTAAAAAGTGAAAGAGGGAGTATTAAATAGTGAGAGAGTGAGTAGTAGAGTCCTAGAGCCACACACATTTACATGCACAGCCACACCCTTAGATATACAAAGTGTATTTTTAATTTCAGTAGTAAAGAGTGAGTAGTATAGAGTGACTAATTATGAGTGAGTAATGTTGAGTAGTAGAGAGTGTAGCAGAGTGTGTAGTACAGTAAGAACTATACATTAGATGCTATTTAGTAGAATGAGTAGTAGCGAGTAGTTGATATTGAGTATTAGTGAGTAGAGAGTGTTATGGAGTTGTATAGTAAGTATTCGGGTGAGTATTGATATTTGATAGTGAGTAGTATAGAGTGACTATTTGAGTGAGTATTTGTGAGTTGTTGAGAGTGTAGTAAAGGGTGTGTAGTAGAGTGTGTAATAGAGCGTTACAGTGAGTACTGTAGAGCAGTGAGTACTGTAGAGCATTTGTGTACTAAAGTGAGTAGGGAGTATTAGAGAGTTGTTGAATAAGTACTTTACTGGTAGAGTGAGTAGTTGATATTGCGTAGTACAGTGAGTATAGAGTATTAGATATTTGTCGTGTAACTAGTAGAGTGAGTAGTGAGAATATTAGAGAGTGAGTAGTAAAGAGTGAGTAGTAGTGTGTAGTAAGTTGTGTGTAGTAGACAGTTTTTTATAGAGTATTACAGTCAGTAACTCACAGCATTTTTCTCATTACTAAATCTATTAGGTATATTGGAGAGTTGTAAAGTAAGTAGTACAGTATTAGAGTGAGTAGTAGAGAGTGATTAGTAGAGAGCATTAGTAGAGAATCATGAGCAGTACTGCCAAGAGAATATAAACAATACGGTTAACCGATGCGATGGAGGCTAATGTGTATTAAACAGCCGAATAAAAAAAACATAAGCAAAGAATCAATTTGTTCTAGGGTATTGTTCTTAAAAATATATTTCACACTAGACATGTTTGCGATGATTTAAAATATGCATGGTAACAACGAGAATATCACGATCGTCCGTCCCCAAAATACCGTCTCCGCATGTCTCACGATTTCGATAGGAATTACAATCTGATAAACAAAATACAATGGTTGGTTTGAAGACGGTTGCTACGATGCAGCTGTAACCCTCCTTTGTTTTAACACCAAGCTTCTCTCTCTAGCCACCTCTTCCTGAGGCAGGGCAGTCCTCGGAGTATTTTTAATGCGATTTTATATAGCGCGAACATTACCCGAAGGTGTAAGAGCGCTTTACATAAGAACATAAGGATTTAGGATTACATGAGTTACATAAAAGATGCAAACAGAAAAAAATTGCAAATGTACAAGTGGTAAAGTCACACAAGGAAGAGATACAAGCAGAAAAAATTGCTAATGTACAAGTGGTAAAGTCACACAAGGAAGAGATACAAGCAGAAAAAATTGCAAATGTACAAGTTGTAGCCACACAAGGAAGAGATACAAACAGAAAAAATTGCAAATGTACAAGTTGTAAAGCCACTCAAGGAAGAGATAGAAATGGATAAACTCTAAGAGTAACCACTAGTATATGTAGTAGACCTGTACTCTCTAGAGTTCTCTATATACATGTATATACAAATAGTAGAATTTCTCAGGTCAAGGTCCCAAAAAGTTTTTTTTTAATTGCATTGTCATTTACAATGCCAATAGCTTAATCTCTTGCAAATGCGAGACCTATTGCATTTGCACCCACACTCACACACAGAGAGCCACACACATACACCCACACATAGATGTGGTGATGGTGGATCTGGTGGATGTGGTGTTGTTGGATGTGGTGGTGGTGGATGTGGTGGTGGTGGATGTGGATGTGGTGGTGGTGGATGTGGATGTGGATGTGGTGGTGGTGGTGGATGTGGTGGTGGTGGTGGATGTGATGGTGGATGTGGATGTGGTGGTGGTGGATGTGGTGATGGTGGATGTGGTGATGGTGGATGTGGTGGTTGTGGATGTGGATGTGGTGGCTCAAACAGCTCACAGTCCACACAGCTCAGACATCTCTCATTCCCCACACGGCTCATAGCTCAAATTTCTTACACAGCTCTCACAGCTCAAACAGCCCACAGAGCCCTCACAGCTCAAACAGCCCACAGAGCCCTCACAGCTCAAACAGCCCACACAGCTCAAACAGCCCACACAGCTCTCACAGCTCACATAACCCACACAGCTGTCACAGCTCAAACAGCTGTCACAGCCCAAACAGCTGTCACAGCCCACACAGCCCAAACAGCTCACATAACCCACACAGCCCAAACAGCCCACACAGCCCAAACAGCTCACATAACCCACACAGCCCAAACAGCTCACATAACCCACACAGCCCACACAGCTCACATAACCCACACAGCCCACACAGCTCACATAACCCACACAGCCCAAACAGCTCACATAACCCACACAGCTCACATAACCCACACAGCCCAAACAGCTCACATAACCCACACAGCTCACATAACCCACACAGCCCACACAGCTCACATAACCCACACAGCCCACACAGCCCACACAGCTCACATAACCCACACAGCCCAAACAGCCCACACAGCTCACATAACCCACACAGCTCACATAACCCACACAGCCCAAACAGCTCACATAACCCACACAGCTCACATAACCCAAACAGCTCACATAACCCACACAGCTCACATAACCCAAACAGCTCACATAACCCACACAGCTCACATAACCCAAACAGCTCACATAACCCACACAGCTCACATAACCCACACAGCCCAAACAGCTCACATAACCCAAACAGCTCACATAACCCACACAGCTCACATAACCCAAACAGCTCACATAACCCACACAGCTCACATAACCCACACAGCTCACATAACCCACACAGCCCAAACAGCTCACATACCCCAAACAGCTCACATAACCCACACAGCTCACATAACCCACACAGCTCACATAACCCACACAGCTCACATAACCCACACAGCTCACATAACCCACACAGCTCACATAACCCACACAGCTCACATAACCCACACAGCTCACATAACCCACACAGCTCACATAACCCACACAGCTCACATAACCCACACAGCTCACATAACCCACACAGCTCACATAACCCACACAGCCCACACAGCTCACATAACCCACACAGCCCACACAGCCCACACAGCTCACATAACCCACACAGCCCAAACAGCCCACACAGCTCACATAACCCACACAGCTGTCACAGCTCAAACAGCTGTCACAGCTCAAACAGCTGTCACAGCTCAAACAGCTGTCACAGCTCAAACAGCTGTCACAGCTCAAACAGCTGTCACAGCTCAAACAGCTGTCACAGCTCAAACAGCTGTCACAGCTCAAACAGCTGTCACAGCTCAAACAGCTGTCACAGCTCAAACAGCTGTCACAGCTCAAACAGCTGTCACAGCTCAAACAGCTGTCACAGCTCAAACAGCCCACACAGCTCACACAGATGTCACAGCTCAAACAGCTGTCACAGCTCAAACAGCTGTCACAGCCCAAACAGCTGTCACAGCCCAAACAGCTGTCACAGCCCAAACAGCTGTCACAGCCCAAACAGCCCACACAGCTCACACAACCCACACAGCCCACACAGCCCACACAGCTCACATAACCCACACAGCCCACACAGCTCCCATAACCCACACAGCCCACACAGCTCCCATAACCCACACAGCCCACACAGCTCCCATAACCCACACAGCCCAAACAGCTCCCATAACCCAAACAGCTGTCACAGCTGTCACAGCTCAAACAGCTGTCACAGCTCAAACAGCTGTCACAGCTCAAACAGCTGTCACAGCTCAAACAGCTGTCACAGCTCAAACAGCTGTCACAGCTGTCACAGCCCACACAGCCCACACAGCCCACACAGCTCACACAGCTCACACAGCTCACACAGCTCACACAGCTCACACAGCTCACACAGCTCACACAACCCACACAGCTCACACAACCCACACAGCTCACACAACCCACACAGCCCACACAGCTCACACAACCCACACAGCCCACACAACCCACACAGCCCACACAGCTCACATAACCCACACAGCCCACACAGCTCACATAACCCACACAGCCCACACAGCTCACATAACCCACACAGCCCACACAGCCCACACAGCCCACATAACCCACACAGCTCACATAACCCACACAGCCCAAACAGCCCACACAGCTCACATAACCCACACAGCCCAAACAGCTCACATAACCCACACAGCTCACATAACCCACACAGCTCACATAACCCACACAGCTCACATAACCCACACAGCTCACATAACCCACACAGCCCACACAGCCCACACAGCCCACACAGCCCACACAGCCCACACAGCCCACACAGCCCACACAGCCCACACAGCCCACACAGCCCACACAGCCCACACAGCCCACAAGGCCCACACAGCCCACACAGCCCACACAGCCCACACAGCCCACACAGCTCAAACAACCCACACAGCTCAAACAACCCACACAGCTGTCACAGCTCAAACAGCTGTCACAGCTCAAACAGCTGTCACAGCTCAAACAGCTGTCACAGCTCAAACAGCCCACACAGCTCAAACAGCCCACACAGCTCAAACAGCCCACACAGCTCAAACAGCCCACACAGCTCAAACAGCCCACACAGCTCAAACAGCCCACACAGCTCAAACAGCCCACACAGCTCAAACAGCCCACACAGCTCAAACAGCTCACATAACCCACACAGCTGTCACAGCTCAAACAGCTGTCACAGCTCAAACAGCTGTCACAGCTCAAACAGCTGTCACAGCTCAAACAGCTGTCACAGCTCAAACAGCTGTCACAGCTCAAACAGCTGTCACAGCCCAAACAGCTGTCACAGCCCAAACAGCTGTCACAGCCCAAACAGCTGTCACAGCCCAAACAGCTGTCACAGCCCACACAGCCCACACAGCTCACATAACCCACACAGCCCAAACAGCTCCCATAACCCAAACAGCTGTCACAGCTGTCACAGCTCAAACAGCTGTCACAGCTCAAACAGCTGTCACAGCTCAAACAGCTGTCACAGCTCAAACAGCTGTCACAGCTCAAACAGCTGTCACAGCCCACACAGCCCACACAGCTCACATAACCCACACAGCCCAAACAGCTCCCATAACCCAAACAGCTGTCACAGCTCAAACAGCTGTCACAGCTCAAACAGCTGTCACAGCTCAAACAGCTGTCACAGCTCAAACAGCTGTCACAGCTCAAACAGCTGTCACAGCTCAAACAGCCGTCACAGCTCAAACAGCCGTCACAGCTCAAACAGCCGTCACAGCTCAAACAGCTGTCACAGCTCAAACAGCTGTCACAGCTCAAACAGCTGTCACGGCTCTCACAGCCCACACAGCCCACACAGCCCACACAGCTCACATAACCCACACAGCCCAAACAGCCCACACAGCTCACATAACCCACACAGCCCACACAGCTCCCATAACCCACACAGCCCACACAGCTCCCATAACCCACACAGCCCACACAGCTCCCATAACCCACACAGCCCACACAGCTCCCATAACCCAAACAGCTGTCACAGCTGTCACAGCTGTCACAGCTGTCACAGCTGTCACAGCTGTCACAGCTCAAACAGCTCAAACAGCTCAAACAGCTCAAACAGCTGTCACAGCCTACACAGCCCACACAGCCCACACAGCCCACACAGCCCACACAGCCCACACAGCCCACACAGCCCACACAGCCCACACAGCTCACGTAACCCACACAGCTCACGTAACCCACACAGCTCACAGCTCACATAACCCACACAGCTCACAGCTCACATAACCCACACAGCTCACAGCTCACATAACCCACACAGCTCACAGCTCACATAACCCACACAGCTCACATAACCCACACAGCTCACATAACCCACACAGCTCACAGCTCACATAACCCACACAGCTCACAGCTCACATAACCCACACAGCTCACAGCTCACATAACCCACACAGCTCACAGCTCACATAACCCACACAGCTCACATAACCCACACAGCTCACATAACCCACACAGCTCACATAACCCACACAGCTCACATAACCCACACAGCTCACATAACCCACACAGCTCACATAACCCACACAGCTCACATAACCCACACAGCTCACAGCTCACATAACCCACACAGCTCACAGCTCACATAACCCACACAGCTCACATAACCCACACAGCCCACACAGCTCACATAACCCACACAGCCCACACAGCTCACATAACCCACACAGCCCAAACAGCCCACACAGCTCACATAACCCACACAGCCCAAACAGCCCACATAACCCACACAACCCACACAGCTCCCATAACCCAAACAGCTGTCACAGCTGTCACAGCTGTCACAGCTGTCACAGCTGTCACAGCTGTCACAGCCCACACAGCTGTCACAGCCCACACAGCACACACAGCCCACACAGCCCACATAACCCACACAGCTCACATAACCCACACAGCTCACATAACCCACACAGCTCACATAACCCACACAGCTCACATAACCCACACAGCTCACATAACCCACACAGCTCACATAACCCACACAGCTCACATAACCCACACAGCTGTCACAGCTCAAACAGCTGTCACAGCTCAAACAGCTGTGACACACAACTCTCACAGCTCAGTCGTGAATGTAATGCAAGATCAAAGACAATATTTTAGACTATGTATCAAATATAATGTTTTATATACCACTTGACAATACTTCTAATGACGGTAAACGCCAGGTGTTAATCTTTACCAATTTATAGTACTCTAGTTACCGACCGCAGAATGATGAAAGGCGGAGTATGGCTTGCTAGAAATCAAAGTAGTGGCCCCTAATCGCAGCATTTGTTGCCAGCCAGCGTTTAACTCGCTGAGCCGTCTTGCCAGCTAGACAGCATATTATGTGGATTCTTTAAATCAGGGGTAGTGACGTCCAGCGGTGATTAACTATCAACCGTCTCCCATTAACATGGGATTAAATCAAACAGATGAATACACAGTGCGCGGTGGGTCGGTCCTGGGTTAGGATCAGTGGTGGTGAAATGTGTGTTTTTGACGCGTTTTCTTGAGTGCTTAAGAGACGGGTCCTGTCTCCCCACGGTGAATACCCAGTTTGTACAGGGGCCCCTTTGATTTTATCATCGACAGACCAGGAGCAGTGAGCTTGATTTGAACCAATTCCAATCTTTGCATAGAACAGGAGCGGGCGACCAAAAACAAATATCCAAAATGAATCCTTTTGAAAACTGAAGTGCACTCAATTAGACTTCCGGGATCACAGCTCTCACAGCTCAAACAGCTCTCGCAGCTCAAATTTCTTACCCAGCTCACACAACTCACAGCATACACAGCTCTCACAGCTTTCACAGCTCTCACAGCTCTCACAGCTTTCACAGCTCTCACAGCTTTCACAGCTCACAGCCCACACAAGCTCTCACAGCCCACACAAGCTCTCACAGCTCAAATTTCTTACCCAGCATACACAGCTTTCACAGCTTTCACAGCTTTCACAGCTTTCACAGCTTTCACAGCTTTCACAGCTCTCACAGCTTTCACAAGCTCTCACAGCTTTCACAAGCTCTCACAGCTTTCACAAGCTCTCACAGCCCACACAAGCTCTCACAGCCCACACAAGCTCTCACAGCCCACACAAGCTCTCACAGCCCACACAAGCTCTCACAGCTCAAATTTCTTACCCAGCTCACACAACTCACAGCCCACACAGCCCACACAAGCTCTCACAGCCCACACAAGCTCACAGCTCAAATTTCTTACCCAGCTCACACAACTCACAGCCCACACAGCTCTCACAGCCCACACAGCTCTCACAGCCCACACAGCTCTCACAGCCCACACAGCTCTCACAGCCCACACAGCTCTCACAGCCCACACAGCTCTCACAGCCCACACAGCTCTCACAGCCCACACAGCTCTCACAGCCCACACAGCCCTCACAGCCCACACAGCCCTCACAGCCCACACAGCCCTCACAGCCCACACAGCCCTCACAGCCCACACAAGCTCTCACAGCCCACACAAGCTCTCACAGCTCAAATTTCTTACCCAGCTCACAACTCACAGCCCACACAGCCCAAACAGCCCAAACAGCTCTCACAGTTATCATTCCTCACATGGCTTTCACAGCTCTCACAGCTCTCACAGCCCACACAGCCCTCACAGCCCACACAGCCCTCACAGCCCACACAGCCCTCACAGCCCACACAGCCCTCACAGCCCACACAGCCCTCACAGCCCACACAGCCCTCACAGCCCACACAGCTCTCACAGCCCACACAGCTCTCACAGCCCACACAGCTCTCACAGCCCACACAGCTCTCACAGCCCACACAGCTCACAGCCCTCACAGCTCTCACAGCCCTCACAGCTCTCACAGCCCACACAGCCCTCACAGCCCACACAGCTCTCACAGCCCACACAGCTCTCACAGCCCACACAGCTCTCACAGCCCACACAGCTCTCACAGCCCACACAGCTCTCACAGCCCACACAGCTCTCACAGCCCACACAGCTCTCACAGCCCACACAGCTCTCACAGCCCACACAGCCCTCACAGCTCTCACAGCCCACACAGCTCTCACAGCCCACACAGCTCTCACAGCCCACACAGCTCTCACAGCCCACACAGCTCTCACAGCCCACACAGCTCTCACAGCCCACACAGCTCTCACAGCCCACACAGCTCTCACAGCCCTCACAGCCCACACAGCTCTCACAGCCCACACAGCCCTCACAGCCCACACAGCTCTCACAGCCCACACAGCTCACAGCCCACACAGCTCACAGCCCACACAGCTCACAGCCCACACAGCTCACAGCCCACACAGCTCACAGCCCACACAGCTCACAGCCCACACAGCTCACAGCCCACACAGCTCTCACAGCCCAAACAGCCCAAACAGCTCTCACAGCTATCATTCCTCACATGGCTTTCACAGCCCTCACAGCCCACACAGCCCACACAGCCCACACAGCCCACACAGCCCACACAGCCCACACAGCCCACACAGCCCACACAGCCCACACAGCCCACACAGCCCACACAGCTCTCACAGCTCTCACAGCTCTCACAGCTCTCACAGCTCTCACAGTTATCATTCCTCACATGGCTTTCACAGCTCTCACAGCTCGCATAGCTCGCACAGCTTCGAAAAACTCGAAAAACTAAAGCTGCATCTCTGGCAGCTTTATAGCAGTTTATAACTTATTTCCATGGACAGAGTAGCATAATACGGCCGACAGGAGGAGAAAACAATGAGGCATGTTGTCGCTAGTGGAAGTAGTGGATTGCTTAAGGGCGCTGGAATGAAGTATACCATCAAGGGATAAATGTCTAAAAGCTTATGGTATTCCAGGGTGTGTTAAAAGCTACTGCCAACATTATGACAGCACAAGAGGAACATACGCCTGCATGCCTGAAATGGATGCTAGAAGGCACCAAAGGAGTCTCAAAAGAAATCAAACATATATTGTAGGTTGCACAAAGGAACGAAATAAGCCTCACCCTTACACCACAATGAAAATACTCTGAAAATGTCCTCTAGCATACTTATAAATCCAAGAACTTTAAGTCATTCAACTGGTGATGGGAAACTGAACCCTGAAGAAAATGAGCTGATAAATTGAATGTGTGTGCTGTACAAGTAGCAAACAGTCATTCCCAAGCAGGAGTGACAGCAAAACTCTAAAGTAATTGTGGAAGCAGTGTCATGAGAGGGGTAGACCCAGCGCATGGAGACTAATGCAGGAGCTAAGCACAAAACCACTCCATAGCTTGGACTTGCCACAAAAAGGATGGACGGGGGTGCGCTGGGAGTTACATGCCCACATGCCCAGCAGCTAAAGAAGAGCTTGCTTTTTATTATTATATATCAGAAGTTGTCGATCACAGCTCCGCAACCACAGTCAGGAGCAGACGCAACTGTTAATCAACTGAAATCACGAAGGTCAGGGCAAAAAAGTAAATGTAAACATTAACCAGACGTTCGCCACGCACATGTAATATATTAGACAGTATCATGAAATCTTCACCATGATGCTGAGCTCGAGCCAGACAGACAAGAAAAAAAAATACATCCAGAATCTAGAAACCAGCGAAACAGGCGAGGGTGCGGTATATTAAGACAAAGGCAGGGCCGGGCAGGGAACTGAAAGCAGCCCTGGCAAATTTTGGCAGACCAGCCCCCATCTGGCGCATAGCGAGCGAGCGAGCCCGACGGCTACTAGGGGGGTTTGGGGGACATTTTGGAAAACGACTGAGCAAAATGGTGAATTTTACAGCACATTTTTCATTACATATTCAAATGTTATCAACTTTCAAAGCACAGTACATAGTAGATGATGACCTTAAAGAACATCAGGTTACCCACCCAGTCATATGTACCCATAGACATTCTTTCAGAGAGCATAAAAAATAGACACAAGTAGTGAATCAGAGAACAAAGTAAAAGTGAGACCAGCCCCCACATGGTGTGTAGCGAGCAAGCGCAGTGAGCAACCACTACTAAGGGGAGTTTGACGGGGGGTTTGAAGAAAATTTGAGAGACAGAAAGGCCAAAACAAAGCATTTTCCAACACATTTTTCATTACATATTAGATTGTATTAATTTTTAAAGCATAGTAAACGATTACCTTATAGAGCACCAGGATACCCAGTCATAAATCACAGACAACATTCCTACAGAGTACACTAAAAAATGAAGAGGGAGAGTGAGAAAAGGATAGAGAGCGAGAGAGATATGGGGATAGAGAAGGAGAGAGGGGGGATAGAGGGAGGGAGAGAGAGGGGGAGAGAGTGAGAGAGCGAGAGATGGCAGCACTGTGAGCCCAGCTACAATCGAACCATGTGCCTTAAATACTGCTGCTTTTCACCACGGAACCAGAACCAGCACACAGCACGGGGATGAAGCCTCAACTAGACCAATCCAAACAGCACTAGTACCAAGGGCAAGAATGTGCACAACCTTTTGGTTAGGCTAAGAATGAGCTAATCTTCCATAGCACTTTAATAGAGACTTGAAGCACATCTAACTGGTGCTCTGAACCAACAATGAACCGATGAACACAGCACTGCCATTCAACAGCGTACCCATCCAAACACAAGCATCCCAGAACGGACTGATCCACAAATCACTACAATCCAGCAAGAAACCGATCCAAACAGCACTGCCATTCAACAATAGGTCGATCTCGCCATGTCACCGCGGTTTTCAGCACCCACGTAGAGGCTAATGGGGGACTGGCCTCCCGCCAGGCTGGCTTTCGACCTAGGCACTCGACTGAATCAGTCATGGTATCAGTCCTGGACAACCTCAGGAAGGGAATGGATCACAACAAACACCAGGCGCTGGTACTCCTCGATCTCTCCGCCGCATTTGACATGGTGGACCATACCATCTTACTGTCCCGTGTCAGGGCGGCTGGAATTGAGGGGTCAGCCCTGGTGTGGCTTTCCTCCTTCCTGAGGGACCGCACCCAGGCGGTCCGACTAGGAGAATTCACTACCACCCCACTCCCCGTCACGTGTGGTGTCCCCCAGGGTTCTTCTTTGTCTCCCCTACTATTCAATCTCTACATCTTTCCCCTCATTTTCGCTCTTCAGCAGCTGGAGGTCACTGTGTACAATTACGCGGATGACCTCCAGCTCATCTTTGACTTATCTTCCTCTCCCTTCTCCGTCTCCAGCTTCCAGCACACCATGACATTCATCAGGGACTGGATGAACCACAACCATCTTAAGTTGAACCCGGATAAGACCGAGTTGGTTCTTACCGGGGGTTCTTCCAGTCCCTGGAACTCTCTTTTCTGGCCCTCCTCTCTTGGTCCCGCCCCCACTCCTTCTACCACGGTCAAAGCACTAGGGGTCAAATTGAATAACCAGCTTACCCTTCACTCTCAAATCAGCTCTGTAGTCTCCTCCTGTTTCCTCACCCTCCGAACTATCCGCACTGTTGCCCGCTTCTTTTCCCCCCAGGCACTCAAAATGATCATGGCCGCATTAGTGATATCACGACTGGACTATGCCAACGCCATTTACAATGGCATACCAGCATACAGCTTGAGGAGGCTCCAGATGGTCCAGAACCAAGCAGCACGGTTGGTCTTCGGTCTCCCACGCTACCACCACTCCACCCCCCTTCTCAGGGAGCTTCAGTGGCTCCCAGTTAGGGAACTTTCCCTGTTTAAAACCGCTTGTATGGTTTTCAAGGCCCGACAAGGCACTGCCCCCGCTTTCATCTCTTCATTAATAAAAGAATACGTCCCCCCCAGAGAGCTTCGTTCCTCCTCCAAGTCTCTCCTTCAGATCCCACGGTTCAGACGTAAAAAGTGGGGTGGGGCCAGCTTTTCCACCTTGGCCCCCACTCTCTGGAACTCACTCCCCGACCACCTTCGGGCGGCTACTCATTATGTATCTTTCCGCAAGGAACTTAAAACGTTTCTCTTTAAGCAGGCCTTCCCAGTCTAATCGTCCTTTTTGGCTCTACTACAGGCCCCAATTTTGTCTCTCTTGACAATACCCTCCTCTAGCGCCAAGAAACCGCCCGGTGAACGCTGCGCTTTATAAATGTTTTAAATTAGAAATTAGATCTACTATGTAATACTGCATACGATTGGCCGGTTCCAAGCAGCATTGCTAATCGAAAATGGGGCGATCTTACCATCCAAAAGTGGACCTATCCAAACAGAGGTGCCACCCACATCCAACAATTCACCAATTAAAATAGCATTACCGTTGAGCAATGTACATATGCAAGCGGCACTACTCTATTCATCTACAAATTCTTACAAGCGGCACATTCAGCCAGGGGGTCTGTAAAAAAGAAAAAACACCACATCCATCCAAGGGCCATCCAAAACACAGTACATGCAGCCATGGACATATCTAAAGCAATGCACACCTACTCAATAGGAAGGGCCACTGGAATAATGCAGGAGGAGAGGGCCAAATTATGTGGCAGGGTTGAGTAAATTATGTGGCAAGAAAAGGCAAACTGTGGCATAACGCGGCACATTTTGTAATTGTATTAGTTCATCGTTTTTAAACTTGTGAACACTGTCGGGATAATGGTTGCACCTCATTAGTACCCGTTTAATACCCAAATATAACGGTAAGCAACAGAAATGTGACCAGTCTAGCTTTGCAAAGGGCCTTCCACTGTGCAGCAGCAGGCGTCCATGCATTTTAGGAGAAGTGTGGCTCAATGGTTAGTGGAGAAGTGTGGCTCAATGGTTAGAGGCGGCAGATCCGGAAGCTGAGATCGGCCCGGGACCAGGGTTCGATTCCCAACGCGGCAGGGTCTTGGGTCAAAATGTCCGCGGGCCTGATAATTCGCCTTGGCGCCTACTCTAACCTTGGGTCCCACTCTGCAACTCTGGGCAATAGCCTGTTGAAGGGGCCGTTGTGGAGATTAAGCGCCGGGGATGCCTGGTCTCACCTTGGGGGTGCCGAGAATGGACCATCTCACAGGGAAAGCCAGGACGGGTTCCCCAGCGGTATACAGCGCCAGGACGCCCGCGGTGTGGGCAGCTGTGCGCTTTACAAGTATACAACATTTACAGTAACTTTTGAACCGTTTGAGCTACCCCAAAAGGTTTGTTGTTAAAATCTGCAGATTATGCAGCAGATGATGGATTATGTGCGAATGTGCAATTCCTTAATTATGTGAAAATCACTGCAGCCGCACAATTGTGTAATTCCAGTGGGCCTACCAATAGGGCATTAAAACAAATGCAACTAACTGCCAATCATTCAAAGGTCCATACAAGTGGCAGTGCAGGTAGCCATGGACCCGGAGAATCAGCACTTTGAGCCATGTGCCTCTTCAAACCAAACTACATCCAGCCATGCACCCCCACGGAAACAGTACTGTTATCAAGAAATAGGCCCATCAAGACAGCACTAAATCCAGCAGTGAAACAACAAATCACAATAGAGCTAGTCATGGCATGGGATAAAAAAACACTTGTATCCAACCACAGGCCAAGAGTTCACCCATCCATTCATAAGTCTAACAAAACTTCACTCTGTGTAAACATGAAACTTACCGAACATTGCTCCGGGGCCAGTTCCCACACCAATATTATCTAGCCACTAACCAACACAAAATCTGCTAAAAGACAGCCAAGGCCACAGGAACCTGCACTACCTTACAGTCATGGGCCCATCCAACTGGCACTGCCATCTGCTGTGTGCTTTTCTAAGTAGCACTGTGTTGAACTGTGGTCTCATCGTAGAACTGCATGTTTATTTTTGGCATTGGAATGCGTGTCTGTGCAATCCTGTTCATGCCAAGAGCACTGCCAGAGGCTATGGGTAGTGACATGAACAGGATTCCCCAGACACACAATCCAAAGGCCAATAATAAGCATGCAGTTCTACTATGAGCCCACAGTAGAACATCACCACCCAGCCATGTGCGTTTCCAAGCAGCAAAACTATTCAGTCATGTGATCCGAACACACCTCATCAGCATCCTGCCAGGAGCCCATGTAAACCACGTTTCCACCCAGCTACAGCCAATCCAATCCACATACCGTGCATTATCGTTCCAGCCCAACCGCACCGCCCTCCAGTCATGTGCCGTCTGAACCATCTACTTTCCAAACATGTGTCCTTTCACGCTACGCTACCCTCTGGGCATGTGCAATTTCAATCCAGACTACCATGTCTCCACACGAGCTGCCCAAAGGGAACTGTGTCCACCCATACCGCATTAACATTAACCACTAGCACTACCATCAAATCGCTTGCCCATCCAAACCACACTGCCATCTAGCCATGTGTTCGCCCAAGCGCAATAGCCAGCTGTATAGCTATTTACACCACACAATCGACAAATAGCCAGTTTATCACCGGCCCACATAGCGCTATTAAGGAAGTGTTGGGCCTCGCTAGACCACACGAGTCCATTGCTGCGGCGCGCGTGGATCTGTACGCCTGGAAGTGGAACCCAGGCTTCTTGGTGCGTGAGCCGGGCCAGCGAGAGTGCTCCAGAGATTGCTAATGCACTCGGAGCCCGAGATCTGAGCTCCAGGAGGTCCTTTTCTTACCTCTGACCCCTCACTCCCCGGCCTCTTTCGCTCTACAGCAAATTACCATCTGAATCTGTTCTTGACCCCTGACCCCACCTGTCCTTCTGCCCCTAGTCGTGTTTGTGGGCGGCAGTGTTCCTGCAATAATGGGCTGTATCCAAGCATATACTGCCGCGATTATCTGGCCCACATTATTTTGCATAATCACATTTGGTGGACTCACCTGCGGGCAGCAGTCTGTAGAAGGGGAAGTTAAATTACGGGATACCGCTCTCTTTCCTGGCTTTCCCCGTCTGTCTCCCTTCGCGCAAGAAATCATTGTCCACCTCTTTCTTTTAGGAGCAAAAAAGGCCACTTTATTTTAGGACAGGTGCATCATCATTTCACGAAACACATTTCATTATTTATTTATTTACAAATTCCAACTGTACAATGATCTTGCAAAACTGAATCCCAAAACCCAGAACGAAAACTCCTACCTACTACCCCTAACCTACCCACGCTACCCTTCAGGATGGCCAACCCGCTCCAGGCTGCCCACCCCCCTACAAAAACCCCGCCTCTAGTTAGCACACCTGCACCCATCCTAACTGTGGCAAGCTAAGGAAAGGAGCAGCACCTAAAGTACCGCAAAAGAAGAAAAAGAACCCCCACCCAAATGTAAAAGAAAAGAGGGAGGGTGGGTGGGGCAAAACAAACCTCCCTAATAGCCACCCGCTACGCAGTTCCCAACCGTCAGCCTGACCCCTTTATAACCGTTCTCTAATCAGTCCCACCTGCTTTCCTGATTCTCGCGCGAACCTACCCAGGAAGAGACCGGCTCGTGCCTGGCTCTCCCTGGGTCCCCCCTCGCGCAAGAAATCATTGTCCACCTCTTTCTTTTAGGAGCAAAAAAGGCCACTTTATTTTAGGACAGGTGCATCATCATTTCACGAAACACATTTCATTATTTATTTATTTACAAATTCCAACTGTACAATGATCTTGCAAAACTGAATCCCAAAACCCAGAACGAAAACTCCTACCTACTACCCCTAACCTACCCACGCTACCCTTCAGGATGGCCAACCCGCTCCAGGCTGCCCACCCCCCTACAAAAACCCCGCCACCCAGGAAAACCTTTAGTGTTTTCCTGCCCCACCAAAAGAACAGGAAGGGGCACACCATAACTGAACTTGAAGAACTTTACTGATCAAATCCCTGAGCTCCAACAGGTAAAAAGAAAGACCCAAGGCTGAAAGATGCACTCCGTCCTCACAAAATAAATGATGTTCCGAGACCTGTAAATGATAATGATTCAAACAATATATACCCAAATTATGACAAAAAGGTCGCATCGTCCTGTTCACTTTTCTCCGGGCCTTTTCGAGAGCAGAATGGTTCCTGGCTCCACGCCATTGTAGACGAGGTACAAATTCAGTCCATATCAACACGGTGTTCACCCATGTTGTTCTTATAATTTCCAGGTCTTGCTTCATGAGTTTCAACAAAGTCAACCCCGATAAAGTAACCAGGTCATTCTCCCCCAGATGTAGCACCAGGAGATCCGGAGGGCCCCCCAAACACTGGGAAACCAAAGCTGCCAAGGCGGGAAAAAGCCCGCCCCAGCGCATGCCCCCAGTTCCATGCCAGGAGACCTCGTGTGACGTGCTGTTGAGACCCAACGATCTCCCACAGAGCTGATTGGCAGCGGCTAAAGCTGCACGTTTAATAAAAGAGTGCCCCAGTATCCACACCCGCCGTTTGCCTCCGGCGACCGACGGCCAAGGACCTAGGAGAAAAAGAAATGTTAGACCAGCCAAAAATGCACTACTTTCGTACATATTTCTCACAGCATTTGGAACGCCAGCGCCCAATGCGCCGGATCTGGGACCAGTCCCACCCCAAACGAGCGGCCTCCGTTGCCGCACCAATTCTAAATGAATGTGTACCAAACAGAACCGGGTCCTTCCCCAGGCGCAACAACACCTTGCGCAAGACAGCCAACAATTGGGATGCCACAATGGGACTCCCATCCACATGACAAAATATAGACCCTTGTACAAAATGCGGAGAGGAGACAAACCCTTCCCATTCCCCAACCGGGCAACATGCAGAAACTCCACTCCTGCCAAGGAACACCCACTTACCCCGGCCCAACTGGTCAGTTTTGGAGGCCCGCAGCCACAGCCGCAACCTCTCACTTTCCAACACCACCTCATTACTAGTCATGCCTACCCTACCCCGTAACCCCAACAATTCAGATGCCCGGAATGCCCCAAAGAACAACCAAATGAAACACAAACGGAATTTGGCACACTCAAAGGCATCATGACAACACGCCTCCAACCCTGGTAACAACAACTGAAGCAACTCAAAAGTAACAGGCTGCCGGAGCTGGGGACCACCAGCCCGAAGCCTGGCCAAACCTTTCAACATTTTACGAACCAACACCCCCCCAACCGGATCCCTTCCCCACCAAAGCTGCCCATAAAAAGAAATCCCAGCCAATTTACCCGAAATGGTAGTGGGCGATAAACCTTTGTCAGCCAAATGCAACACAAACTGCAAGATGCCCTGTTCGTCAGACCAAACAGCCCCAGGCGATCCCACCCAATCCTTACCGAACTGCAGAAATTCACTCCAAGCCTTCACATACCCCCGCCTCGTGGAGGCAGCCACCGACTGTTCGACCAGTTGGTGAACCCTCAATCCCCCAGGTCCCATACGTACTGTGGGATCGCTGTCGGTTCCAGGTCCGCCCCAGGAGCTAACTTGCGGAACTCTGCCCACTGAAATCGAGACAAAGAGTCAGCGATGCAGTTAGAGGTACCAGGAACATGCCGTGCTTTAAACACAATATTCAATTGCAGACACCGCAGCATGAATGCGCGCAGTAAGCGCAACACCCTTAAATCACGAGCCTTCTGGTGATTGACAAGATGTACAACTGCCAAGTTGTCCACATGAAACAGAACTGATCTATTCCGGAACTCATCCCCCCACAGATACAATGCAACCAGTAGTGGGAAGAGCTCCAGAAAGGCGATGCTACGGCCTTGTTCCTGCCAGTGTGCCGGCCATCCGGCCGCACACCACCGACCGTCCCAAAAGATCCCGAAGCCGTGAGCCCCAGAAGCATCAGTGAACAACTGTACTTGCCACACCATGTCCTCATCCGCAAAAAACAAGGACACGCCATTGAAATCCTGCAGAAACTGAAGCCAAACTGTCAGATCGGAACGGACAGCGGCGGTAATGCGAACCCGATGATGGGGAAGGGTCGCACCGGACATGGACAACCCCAGACGCCTGCAGAAAGTCCTACCCGCCCGCACAACCCGACAAGCAAAATTGAGGTAACCCAACAGCTTTTGTACCATCTTCAAAGCAACTTTCCGTTCCCCCAAGACCAGTTGTATGAAATCTGACATTTCTTGCACTTTAGGGGCAGGCAATCTCGCCATCATAGATAGCGTGTCTATTTCAATCCCCAAGAAAACCAGGGACGTACAGGGGCCTTCAGTCTTGTCAGGCGCCAAAGGAACGCCCAATTCCTCCGCCAGTGCCTGAAAGCTGGTCAAAGCCGACTGACACTGCCCGGAGCGACCTTCCCCAATGAAAAGAAAATCATCCAAGTAATGACAGACCAGGGAGTGGCCAGTGACAAAAGTGAATCTCCACTGCAAGAAAGTACTGAAAGCTTCAAAAAGGGAGCAGGACACGGAACAGCCCATTGGCAATACTCGATCCACGTAGAAACAACCCTCAAACTGCATTCCCAAAAGACTGAAATCCCAAGGATGGATGGGCAGTAGCCGAAAAGCCGACTGAATGTCGCTCTTGGCCAGCAACGCCCCAACACCTGCCAGGCGCACGAGCCGTAAGGCATCGTCCACTGAGGCATAAGTAACGGTTGAGTCAGCTGGATCGATGAAGTCATTAATGGAGGTACCCTCTGGCCAGGATAGATGATGTATAAGACGAAACTCCCCTGCCGCCTTTTTGGGCACCACGCCCAGGGGCGAAACAATCAAATCAGGCAGAGGACAAGACACAAAAGGACCAGCTATTCGACCAGCCGCAAGTTCGGCGTCCAGCTTTTTTCTCACCACCTGGGGACTCTCCTTTACAGACTTCAAATTGTCCGACCACCTACCCACCCTGGGCCCCTGGTATCCGATCCGAAAACCCAGTTTGAAACCCCAAGACAAAATCTTAGCGGCTTCAAAATCCGGATAATCCACTAGCCAGAGATCGAGAACCGTCTGTCTAATAGGAGTAGGAGCCCTTGTGAAAAGACTGCTGCGGCTGGCCCCTACCCCCTGAACCTCGTCCCTGGTCGCCCACTCTTTGTCCAGGAAAACAGTGGGTGAGGGGGTGCTTCCCTCCACACTGGGAACACTCATGCTTGTACCGACAAGCTGGCCGGTTGCAGGAACCCCGGTTAAAGTGCCAGCAAGTGCCAGTGGCGGCTGATTGACCTCTACCCCAAACCCCCGCCCCAGACTGAGCGGGGCGAGCTGGAAAGGGCCGATAATACACCGGCTGTCCGCTAGCCGTGTGGGTCGTAGCAGACGGATTAGCCGATGCCATCCACTGTAACCATAGTTCAGAATCAACCTCACCCCATGAACGCTCGGGAAAGGCGCTCATGCGGGCCCTGAATTCATCATCATAAGACAACCAGGCAAAGCCACCAAAATAACTGTGGGCCTTGCGGACAATATCAGCATATTTAAACATATCAATAGCTTTGTCAGGATGACGTTGACAATAAACACTGGCATAAATCAAAAAGGCTGAAGTCCAGTTCTCTATAGATCTCGGAACCCGAGGCCTCCGAGCCAGTTCCAACTCCTCCTCCTTCGACCCCTCTTTTGCCTGAACATCTCTATGGAGGAGACGAAAAACATCCACAAAAGCCCCAGACCAAATCAGATTCTTCGTTTTTTCGGACAAATGAGATCCCAAAGGCATCCCCACCCCAGAATAAGGTAACTTTTTCGGTAGGATACTATCCTCCGCAACCGGTGTGGCAACCTTTCCCCCAGACCCCCCAGTAGAAACTTCATTGGCAACTTGCCCCACAGGAAAATTCGAAATTACCGGCCGCTCAAGCCTTGGTGCCAGAGCGACTCGCTCAACCACAACCCCATCCCCAGTTGCAACATTCGAAAATACCGGCCGCTCAAGCCTTGGTGCCAGAGCGACTCGCTCAGCCATAGCCCCAACCCCAGTAGAAACATTCGAAAATACCGGCCTTCCAGGCCTTGATTCCAGAGCGACTCGCTCAGCCGTAGCCCCCACCCCAGTAGAAACAGTCGAAAATACCGGCCTCTCCGGCCGTGATTCCAGAGCGACTCGCTCAGCCATAGCCCCAACCCTAGTAGAAACCTTCGAAAATACCGGCCTCTCAGGCCTTGATTCCAGAGCGACTCGCTCAACAACCCCAACTTCCGTACCAACAGACCTTGTACTCTTCACAGGGAGACTCTCCCTAGGTTGCCACACAGACCACCACCCATCCTTACCTTTGGGCAACTGCTCGGACGGCAGCGTTACAGCCCCACGATCGTTCTGCGAAGGTCCAGACCTCACTGCCCCTCGTACACCTGCATGGTCCGCTCGAGACACCTGCAAAACACGAGAAACAGTGGGTTGCCCCATCCCACCCCCTTGGGCCCGTGCTGCCAAAAGCCCACAAGTGGAGTCTCTCAACTCCCCCTCCTCCAGATCCTCAGCATGCAAATTCCCGCAGAAAGCTTGATCAGAAAAGAAAACCTGGTCACTGCCACTGGGCACAGCCCCATCACCAATACCCCCGTCATAACTCTGCCAATCAATAGGCTGAAAGCTGTTTACATTGAAAGCTGTAGAAGAGCTATCCGCTCCAGACAGCCCCCCGTGAAGCCCACCACTGGAAACAGCCGTGTGGACAGTTCCCGGGCCCGCAGATACAGCCGACAGCCGCCCAGCCGACGGCGCAGCATGAAAACCGCGGCCGCTCGAGCCGGACAAAGAAGAAGATCCCGTAACCTGGTCCCTGAAAACGAAGACGCCATCCTCCCCCGAGGAACGAACCCCCGACGCCAAACCATGATGACCCATCGACCCATCTGCAAGTCCACCCGCACTGACACCCGGCCGGCCCCTGGGGATCGGGAACAGGGAGGGACCTGCGCCTGCGTGCGCCCCCCGGGGCAACGGACCCCCTCCACGCGGAGCCGAGGGGGTGGAAACGGCGGGTCCCAGGTCCGACACCCCGGAGTCCAAGGACTGGGCCGCCGGGGGTGGCAGCCCAAAAACTGCAGCGCCCGCAGCATGAACAACTTCAACAGGGGGCGGGTCGTTATGTAGGGAGCCAGCCGGCAACTCGCCCGACAGGAACCGGGCATCAGCCCCACCCTGGGGAGTGGGGGCCAAAGAGGGGTGGGGGACAGTACCGGGCCCTGGTACAGCGGGAGAGAGCAGGAAACATTGACCGTTCAGCCACAGGCAAGGCGAGGCCCCGGTCGACAATTGGGGAACCTCAGAGGCAGGGGCGGGGGGTACCCCCAAAGGGGGGGGAAAAGGCACACGCCCAGGCACATCCAAGCTCCGCCCACGCTTGGGCTTGGGGCCCGCCAGAGGCTTCCCCGACTTCCCTCGTATCAGCCCGCTGGGGCTCGGAGCCTGCCGGCCCGCCGAGCGACCCCTCCTCCCCCCGGGCGCCCCGCGTGTGCCAGCGCTAAAGTATGGTAACGCACATACCTGCTGGGAGGCGCCCGGGGCATCCGGCGGGGGTTCCACATCAACGGCGGGCAATACTAGCCCAGGCCCGTCAGCCGGCATAGCCGCATCTCCGTCGTCCTCCTCCTCCAGGTCCTGCGATAAACAAGCCTCCACCGCCCGGGATACACCCTCAGAAGCCTTACGAGGCAGGCGAGCTATGCCGACCCACGCCTCCGCCGGGACACCCGGCCGTAGCAAGTCTTCACGCCCTGCCTCGCAAAGGATTTGCACCGCCCTCCGGACCTCAGCCGCTGCCTCCATGACCCAGGATACAAGGGAAACCACGAGCGTCGCAAAACAAACCTCCCTAATAGCCACCCGCTACGCAGTTCCCAACCGTCAGCCTGACCCCTTTATAACCGTTCTCTAATCAGTCCCACCTGCTTTCCTGATTCTCGCGCGAACCTACCCAGGAAGAGACCGGCTCGTGCCTGGCTCTCCCTGGGTCCCCCCTTCTAGCCTCTGAAAACTTGCCTCGACCTGAGCTCAGAATCACGCGCACTCTCCTCCCCAATGCGCATGACTTCTCTACGAGGCAGCCAGCAGACCATCCCACAATTTAAAAAAAAAAAGCGGCGCGCAGACGCAGAGGCGGTGACATCTGCGCGCTGCGCGCCGCACGTCTACAACATCATCTTCATGGTTGGTCAGGTGACAGCCTCAGGTCAGGTGGTGTAGGGCCCGGGGACCAGCTTGCCTTAAATAATGAAATAATCGAAATTGGCGCGTCGGAGCTAGGATGACCAACTGGCATAGGCGTAAATTCAGGACGGTGAGTGTAAAAATTCAGGACAAAGGGATAAAATTCAGGACAAAAGGTCAAAATTCAGGACGAAAGTTCGGCACAAAAGGTAAGTTTTACAGACACGTCAAAGGTGGTTGCGCAATATTATATAAGTAAGTAAATAGACAACCACCTAAGTACAAGTCAAAATAAACTTATATTAGGCTGAGACAATCATGCACGTCACAGTTTTTCAGTATGGCCGCAGCTTGCTACCTTAGACGATTCAAAATTTGCATTTCGCTCCAGCAGGTACATTAGTGACCAGACAATGGTGAACCACATCTGAATATAAGTGAGGCTGCTTTTATTGTTGATTGCAAACTACTGGATATACAAGGAGTTTTGCAGTGCCAGCCCCCAGTAACAAAACTGCTCCCCTCCTAGTGAAATGCCCGGTCCGGCCAGTCCGGCCTTGCTGCCACCCTCCATTGGTGCCCCTCATCTTCACTTAGACCGTCTCTCATGTGTATTTAATTTCTTTTATAGTGTTACTCATCCCAAGTATGTAGGGCAGGGTGTCGGAGTACGTTATATCACACACACATATAGAGACAATGACTCATATTAACGTGAAAGTCAATGTATAGGAAAGGTTACATAAGATAATGGGTGCTACAAGGTGTAATCATTCTTTCATCCATCATTCAGTCTTTCACCATTCATTCTGTCCTTCCATCTGTGTGCCCATCTATATCCAAACATATTCAATTATTTGCAAACCTATCCACCATGTATCCTTCCATCATTTCACTCATCCATCCCTTCATCCACCCTTTCACTCATTCATCATTCATCTACCCACCCTTTCACCCCATCCATCCGTACAGTCCTCCATCCATCTATTCACTCACCCATCCAGCCATTTACCCTTTCACCCATCCAGCCATCCATTCACTTACTCATCCATACACCCATTCACTCGCCCATCATCTACCCTTCCACCCATACATCCATCTATTTACCTTTTCTCTCATCCATACTTCCACTCATTCACTCATCCATTCATCCTTTCATTATCTATCCATTTACCCTTTCATTCATCCATTCATTCTTTCAGTAATCCATCCAGCCATTCACACATCCCTTTACTTATTTACTTTCCTTTTCACTTTATGAGCTGAGCCTTTGTCTGCAGAGTCGCAGACAGAAGAAGCCCATCAAGAACTTCACCTCGCTGTAGTTCCTAAAGCAAGGGGTGGGGGAGGGTTCACTATACCCCTGCATATAGGCAATCTGAAAACGTAGAAGTCATGAGTCATGCATGATGCACAGTGCCTGGATGTGAGGTGACTGTGACATGGTGTTGTTTCCACGGCTTTAACCCGTTCCGTGCTAGTGACGGAACCACTCTGTCACAAGCCACAGGCGTGCTGTGCTCATGACGGAGTGGTTCCGTCACGCCGCGGCGGCCCAGCCTACGCGGCATCAATTCCACGCCTGCGCTGGTCAATTGATGAGCGGATGGGGCCTTGACAGAACCACTCCATCATGAGCACAGCGCGCCCGTGGCTCGTGACGGAATGGTTCCGTCACAAGCATGGCGGCGCCGCTCGACCCCTCCCCAGCGCCGCGACGGAATTACGGCCGTGGCCAAGGGGTTAGGTGGTGTAAAAAAAAGTGGGGGTCTCTTCAAAGTGTGTGTTCAATGTAATTAAGGGTGTGGTTTAAAACACCTAGGCAAAAAATCTGCGCTTAGCATAGTGTTCCGCCCGACTGGTATTATGTTGTTTCTGTCATTGCATCCAGATGTATAACACAGCAAGTATCATTACACCAACAAGAAGCCAGGACTATTGGCTTTGTCAATGGGTGTTAGTTGCTTAAATAAAAAAAGCAGAAACCATAGCTTTGTTGAACATATTATTTAAAATACTTCAGTTCTAGAATGATGGGACAGAAAAGAACGATAGCCCGTGCTTTTTATTAACTTGTTTTTCAGGCTTCTTTAAATAAACTTTTTTCACGTTATAGCATGGGGGTTTTACCTTTTTTTTTTCTAACAGATTGCCCTGCTGTACACGGAGGTAGGAGGAGGCCTCCAGGTGGTTTAACACCCCCAGACTGCCCCATTGACATTCTGTATGTGGCAATTACCTAGCATACAGAATGACAATGGGCAGGTGGGGCTGCTCTTGTGCTCCAGGAGGAGCGCGAGGCGCCCCCATCAAAGAGGGACAGGGGGGGTGAGGCCTCTCACAGGGGAGCAGTGCTGCTCCCTGTGATGGCCAAAATTACGGACAAAAGGCGTCCGTAAAAGGGATCCTCACGGACAACGGAAGTGAGGTCCCAATTACGGACGGTCCGTGAAATTTACGGACGGTTGTTCACCCTAGTCGGAGCACCACTAGTGCCAGCATGAAAAATGTTATAATGTATCGTGCTCACAGGCCACACACAGTCCGACAGGCGGCCTGATTGTGCTTAATGTACGCACTTGGTTCTGTTGTTGGGGCCGATTTGGACCGACCGGTCGGTCCAAATCGGCCCCAACAACAGAACCGGCCCCCTGTCACAAAACCGCCCCCCACCCCATTCAGCTTACCGGGGGATTGCCCGGTGCCCGGAATGTCCAGTCCGGCCCTGGACAAAGGCTGCCTTTTCAATCAATCCAGCGAAGCATAAACCTATTGTGTCCCCACAGCCCGGTTAAGCAGCGCCAAAGAAGCGATGAGGTCGCCGCGTGATTCCCGACCATTCACATTACCGAGGCAGAGGCTGGAGGTGGCAGGGCGGGCTCCTGTGGCCGTAGCCGGGTGTCCTGCTCCTGTTATTCAGAAATGTCCCAACAGCTGGAGGATCCGACGTGCCTGAAGCGAGGATGCTGCCTGTGAGCAGACCTTCAGTAGAGCAGGCTCTTTTGTTTCACCCGGGGAGGGAAAGGAGAAAGTGTTGCAGAGAGGGCCCCGCTCACCGAGACCGTGTAATTAATGAATGCATTTAAAATATTCTGACTTAGCCCACTCCCTCTTCCATCCATGTCCAGGACTCCAGGCTCTTGGAGCCTTGAGCTCCGCCATCACGCCACCACGTTTCTCCGAGACATTAGCAGGAATGCCTCAGAGAAAGCACGGTCATTTTTCGGATTGAGGGGCGTGTTTTCGTTCTCTCCTCTTCCCATTGGCTGGAAGGTAAAATTCCAGCCTATGGGAAGAGGAGAGAAAGTAAATAGAAAGAAACGAAAAAACACACCCCTCAATCCGAAAAACACGGGGCTTGAACAGAGTGACGCCCCTCTCCTCCAAAGGCTGGACTCAGTTTAGGAAGCCAGCCAATGGAGAAGAGGGGCGGGTTCAAGCCCCTACTAAGAAACATTAAATCTCGGAGCTCAGCCCACTGCTACACAGTGCGACTTAAAAAGCACCTTGGAGAAACATAGAAATAAAAGACATAAAACAACAAATTAGAAAGCTGCAACGTACCTGGCTCAAAACAAACGCCAAACAAGACAAACTTTGCCTACAGAAAATTAACAGATTATACAAATCAGCTATCAAAAAAACTAAGAAAAGGTACTATTCAGACAGAATTCAAAAACTAAATGTGAAAATAAAGAATTCTATCAAATACTCAATGAATTTCGGAAACCAAATTACCTAGAAGGAACTTATCCTGTTACTCAAGATTTCACAGGCAAACTGGCAAATCATTACACGGGCAAAGCAGACACATTGGACTCGTACTTAAAACAGAAACAAGGCACCAGCACTAACCCTTGTACAAAACAACAATCCAAGAATACTTTAACCCAGCCTCTCCGTTCCTTCCAACACATCTCACATGATGAATTTATGGACCTGGTCAAAACAAGCAGGCCTGCCGCCAGCCCTTCTGACCCTTATCCACCACAAACTTCCGAACAATTCCTTTAACAACCTCTGCTGCCACTCCAGTGTAAGAAGAATCATCAACGATTCCTTAACTACCGGAATATTTCGAGAAGAACTCAAAAAGTCACACATACTTTATTGAAGAAAACAAACTTGGACCCGCTGAGCCCTGACAACTACGGCCCATTACAAATTGACCTTCCCTGGGCAAACTGATAGAAAGAGCAGCGTTCGCCCAGATGTCACAATTCATTGAAGAGAATGACATACTTTAAGACCTCCAAACAGGATTCAGTCCGGGAAGAGGCACTGAATTTGCCTTCCTTGCCATCTGGGATGACCTGAAGAATACAGTAGACCGCAACGGGGTTGCTGTGCTACTCCTCTTGGACCTCTCGGCTGCCTTTGACACGGTTGACCATGACACTCTGAAACAAAGACTCTATGAAGCCGGAATAGAGGGAACTGCTCTAGACTGGATTGCGTCCTACCTTCGAAACAGAACTAATGTCATCCATACCCCACCTTTCTCATCCAAATCAAACTCCACAAAAACAGGGGTCCCTCAAGGCTCTATCATCTCGCCTGTGCTTTTCAACATCTACATGAAGTCATTACCGGTACTGATCAATGAATTTTACCTCACGTGCTATAACTATGGAGATGACATGCAAATACTCTTTCGACTGGAATGCCCCAAAGACATTGGAAAATCCTCAATGTTCAGTTGTCTCAGAGCCGTGGATCAGTGGATGACTTGGAGACATCTCAAATTGAATGCTTCCAAAACGAAAATACTCACGTGTGGCGACTGGAAACATTATGACCCGCTTGCCGCCTGGCCGGATGAACAGGGATCACCACCTAAAGTATGAAGGAAGTAAGAAACCTCAGAATGACCATGGACTCCA
The DNA here is from genome assembly GCF_964263255.1 of Lissotriton vulgaris. Lineage (NCBI taxonomy): Eukaryota > Metazoa > Chordata > Amphibia > Caudata > Salamandridae > Lissotriton > Lissotriton vulgaris. The sequence goes on from NW_028243551.1 coordinate 48,930, forward strand.
AGCTGTATATGAATGCCCAAGCGGACAAACCAGCAAGATCAAGCTTTGTCACTATACGAACGCTGCGACAAATTTTCCCTCATATGGGATTTCCACACAAGATCCAAGCTACCATCTCCCTTGTTCTGTCCAAACTTGATTAAGCCAATAGCCTCTACCACAGATCACCTTTAATCACCATGAAAAACCTACAACTGATTCAGAACTCGGCTGCCAGACTACTCTTGCATATCAAACACCGAGACCACAGCTAACCTGCCTTGAAAGCCCTGCATTGGTTACCGGTTGCCAATCAATCATGAAATTTATAGAGCGCACTACTCACTCGCGAGGGTCTCAAGGCGCTGGGAGGGGTGGGGGGGCGCTACTGCTCGAAGAGCCAGGTCTTGAGGTGCTTCCGGAAGGAGAGATGGTCCTGGGTCAGCCGTAGGTAGGTGGGTGGGGAGGGTGTTCCACGTCCTGGCCGCTAGGTAGGTGAAGGACCTTCCTCCGGTGGTGGTTCTGCGGATACGTGGAATGGCGGCGAGGGCGAGGCTGGCGGAGCGGAGCTGGCGGGTACGTGTGTAGAACGTGAGGCGGTTGTGGAGGTTTTCGGGACCCATGTTGTGGAGAGCTTTGTGTGCGTGGGTGAGGAGTCTGAACGTGATCCTCTTGCTGACTGGGAGCCAGTGCAGGTCTCAGGTGGGAGGAGATGTGACTGTGTCGGGGGATGTCCAGGACGAGTCGTGTGGATGCGGTCTGTATGCGCTGGAGTCTTTTCTGAAGTTTGGCAGTGGTCCCTGCGTAGAGAGCGTTCCTGTAGTCCAGTCGGCTGGTGACGAGTGCCTGGGTTACCATCTTCCTGGTTCCAGTGGGGATCCAACGGAAGATCTTTCGGAGCATGCGGAGGGTGTTGAAGCAGGAAGAGGTGACGGCGTTGACTTGCCTGGTCATCGTGAGGGAGGAGTCTAGGATGAAACCCAGGCCGCATGCGTGGTCCGTGGGCTTGTGGGGGTGCCCAGAGCCGGGGGCCACCAGGAGTCATCCCATACGGAGATGGATGGGCCGAGGATGAGGACTTCCGTCTTGTCTGTGTTCAGTTTCAGCCGGCTGAGCTTCATCCATTCTGGGACGTCTTTCATACCCTCCTGGAAGCTGGCCTTGGCGGTGGCGGGGTCATTGGTGAGGGAGAGGATCAGTTGGGTATCGTCGGCGTAGGAGATGATGTTGAGGTTGTGCTTGCGTGCGATGGCTGCGAGGGAGCTCATGTAGACATTGAAGAGGGTAAGGCTGAGCGAGGAGCCTTGAGTAACGCCGCAGAGGATCTTGGTGGCTGCTGCGCGGAAGGGGGTGGGGGGGGAAGACGGACTCTTTGGGTTTTGTCGGAGAGGAAGGAGGTGATCCATTTCAGGGCCTTTCCTTGGATTCCGGCGTGGTGGAGGCGGGTTGTCAGGGTGTGGTGGCAGACCGTGTTGAAAGCAGTCGATAGGTCGAGGAGGATGAGGGTGGCAGTTTTCCCGTTGTCCAGCAGGGTCCTGATGTCGTCGGTGGCTGGGATGAGGGCAGTCTAGGTGCTGTGGTTCGCTCTGAATCCGGACTGCGATGGGTCGAGGGAGCCGTTCGTCTCGAGGAAGGCGGTCAGCTGCTTGTTGACGGTTTTCTCGATTTTACTTTTGCGGGGAAGGGGAGGAGCGAGATGGGGCGGAGGAAGTTCTTGAGGTCAGTGGGGTCTGTGGTGGGTTTCTTCAGGAAGGCGTTGATCTCCGCGTGCTTCCAGCTCTCCGGGAAGGTGGTGGATGCGAAGGAGTTGTTAATGATGTCCCGGAGTTGGAGTGTGATGATGGAGTCCGCTTTGTTGAAGATGTGGTGTGGGCAGGGGTCGGCTGGGGAGCCTGAGTGTATGGTGTTCATCGTGTGGGTGGTGTCTTCCGTGCTGACGGGGGTCCAGGTACGGAGGGTGGTGGTGGGGGGCGCTGGTTCGGTGGTAGGGTCTGTGGTCTGAGTGCCGAAGCTGTCGTGTATATCAGCGATCTTGCGGTGGAAGAACGTGGCAAGGGAGTTGCAGAGGTCTTGTGATGGCGTGATGTTGTTGTTGCTGGCGAAAGCTCTTTCACGATGCTGAAGAGTTCCTTGGTGTTGTGGGCGTGGTTGTCTAGCCGTTCTTTGAAGGATGACCTTTTGGTGGTGCGGATCAGCTGGTGGTGTTCGCGGATGGCGTTCTTGAGAGATGTCATGTTTTCCGCTGATTGATCGTGGTGCCAGGCTTTCGAGGGCACGGCAGGATTTCTTGAAGGTGGTGGGTCGTTTTCCTGAAGTTGAAATGGACGCAGCTGTGATCGGTCCAGTGAAGTTCGGTGGCGTGGTTGAAGGAGACGTGGTTGCTGGAGAAGACAGGGTTGAGGGTGTGGCCGGCTCTGTGGGTGGGGGTGTTGACCAGTTACTCGAGTCCGAGGTTGGCGAGGTTGTCTAGCAGGGAGGTGGTGTTGTTGTCCTTGTTGTTCTCCAGGTGGAAGTTGAGGTCCCCTATGGAGGATGTAGTCGGAGGAGGCGAGAGCGAGCGGGCTGATTAAGTCTGCAATGGCTTCGCTGAAGTGGGTGCGTGGTCCCAGGGTGTCTGTAGATGAGGGTACCTCTGAGGGTGGTCTTGGGGTCAGTGTGTATCTTGAAGTGATGGTGTTCGGCGGTGGTGATGGCGTTGTTGTTGTCGGTCTTGATGCGGATGGTGTTTGTGGACAATGGCGATGCCCCCTCTGGCTTGGTTGACGCGGTCCCTCCGGATGATCTTGTAGCCGTCCGGGATGGCTATGGCGATGTCGGGGGCTGAGGAGGCGTTCATCCAGGTTTCCGTGAGGAAGGCAACGTCCAGCGCTGTGGAGTCAAGGAGGTCCCGGAGTATGGCGGCGTGTTTGTGGACGGAGCGGGTGTTGAGCAGGATGCATTCGAGGTGGTTGTGGTTGGCGCCGGTACTGGCGGGCGCGGTGCCGGACCGAAGGCAGGTGAACTTGCAGGCGCGGCAGGTGAATGCTCCGTGGGTGCATTTCGGGGTGGCTCGGTAGCAGGCTGGCTGTCGGCCGGTGTTGAGTGCGTGGAGGGTGGTGGTGTCGTATCTCCATCTGGTGGGCTGGCTCCGGCGGGGTCCAGGGGTTCTGGCGCTGGGCGCGGTCCAGGCGTGGACGGGCGTAGACGGGCTTGCCTTTGGCGCGCAATCGGCGCACCCTCTGCGCATGCCCGCTGCGCGTACGTGCAGTCCCCGCCAGAAGATCCACGTTCAAGCTACTTTGTATCACCCACAAAGCAGTACATGGAATGGGACCGCTCTTCCTCAGGAATAAAGGAACCCCCGCTCTAAAGGGGCATCTCGCCTCAAAATCCCAAGATACAAAAAAAAAACATGGGTGGCATATCCTTCTCTGTTCAAGCAGCCAAACTATGGAACTCTGTACCCCCCAACAGAAGATCCACTGATACCCACCTTATCTTCAGAACACTACTCAAGAATTGGCTCTTCCCCACATAAGCACCATACGCAAACAGAAATTTACAGCATATCCCTCTGTATATAAGCATTTCTTTTCACTATAGATATGTACCTATCTTTGTGTATTGCTTTGTATAAACATGTAGAATAATCATGTTGTAAAAAAAAAAATTCATCTTTGGTCTACATGTACTTGCTTCCATTGTGCATCTATGTACCTTCCATGCCCTTGGATCTGTGTGTCTTACTTTTCTCCTGAAAAAGCATATCCAATGCACTACCCTATTTCTCATCCTCTACCTCTATCAATATCTTTAATCTACATATACTTACTACCTTTATGCATCTATATACTTTCAATGTACTTATGGATCTATATATTTATCGCTTTCTTCTAATTTAGCATTTCCAATGCACTACCCTATTTCTCAGCCTATGCTTCTCTCAATATATCTTCTAGCCCAACTTTCTGACTCATCTCAAACGTCTTTTCTACTACTCTTTCCAATGCACTACCCTATCTCTCACCTTATACATCTATCAATATATCCTCTACATCCACTCTCTAATTTATCCCATACCCCATACGACTATGATCCCCAAAATAACCCTTTGTAGACTCTCTCCTACTCTACCCCTCCTCATCTCACACCTCTTAATATACCGATCCCTCAAAACAAACCTTTCTAAACTCTTCCCACTGACTCTTCCCCTCCAAAAACCCTTTTACTCATCCAAAAGCCTCCCCCTACTGCTATGACCTTAAAACAAAATAAAAAACAACCAAATCCTTCACTCTTCTATCCCTCTTCTATCCCTCCACTAACCATTTCAATCAAAATAGCAGACTAACATGTTCACTACTCAAATTCCATATTCCACTATACTAATTCACCACTAACCTTTATGGGTTCCAGAGTAGCATGCTACTCACCAATAAAGTGTTTCAACACCCCATCAGGGTTACAAGTGCTATATAAATGCAAACCTTTTTCCCTTTTCTACCCCTCCCCAACCCTTCTCAATCCAAATAACTGAGTTACATATCCACCACTCAAATCAATTTCATGTTTCACCATATTAATTCAACACTAATCCTTATGGGTTACAGATTAGTGTGCTACTTGCCAAAAAAGCGCTTCAAAACCACATCAGGGGTAGCAAGCGCTATATAAATACAAACCTCTTTCCCTCTTCTATCCCGCCACCTACCTTTCTCTATCCATATAACTGAATAACATATCCACCACTCAAATGGCTTCATCTTTCACTAGTCTAATTTTCAACACTAATCCTTAATTTAATGGGTTCCGCAGTAGCGTGCTACTCGCCTGTAAGCACTTCAAAACCCATCAGGGGTAAAAGGTGCTATATGAATGCAAACCTTTCTTCCCCTTCTATCCCTCCGCTATCCTTCTCACTCCAAATAACTGACTAATATCCACCACTCAAATTACTTTCATATTTCATCATACTAATTCACCACTAATCCTTTATGGGTTTCCGGAGTAGCGTGCTTCAACACCCTATCAGGGGTAACAAGCGCTACAAAAATACAAACCTTTTTTTTTCTGCTATCCTTCTGAATCCAAATAACTGACTAACCTATCCACCACTTAAAATTTTACTTGCATGTTTCACTATACTAATTCAACACTAATCCTCTCTGGGTCCCGGAGTAGCGTGCTACTCACAGAAAAAGTGCTTTGACGCCTCATCTGGAGTAGTAAGCACTATCCAAATGCAATTACAATGCAAATCAATACTTTTTCTTGTCCCAAACACTGACAAGAGCATGCTGGTCACCGAATTCTCACACAAGCTCATCTTTTACTCTCCTCATCCACTCACAAGAGCACGATGGTCACCAAGTTCACACCGACACACTACTCACCCTGCACTTACTCTTCTCATCCTGCACTTACACCACTTACCATTACTAAGCACTTCCAGACCACACCTGTAACACAGCACACATTAAACTGGCGAACACTTGTGAACATGAACACATCTGCGAATTCAGTCCCAGAATATCTGTCATTCCTGCAGTACTAGATGTTTATTCAGTTACATCTGTAACTACAGGTGCAATGCAAAAGGGGAGCGTGTAAGACTCTGGGATGGTACGGGTAAGGAGATTGACCTGGGCCTATGGGGTCTGGTGTGGGAGCCGCGATTAGTCTTAGGCTGTGTGGGTCAGCCTAGAGGGGTTGATGAAATCAGGTGAAGCCGGCATGACACGGAGCAGCTCAGCAGGCTATGGATGAAGCAGTGCAACTGTGGCTGTGATCTCTGGTGTGGGAGTAGACTGGTACTGCAGGCTAGGGGTGTGGTGCAGGTGGGGGAAGAATTTACAGCTCAAAGGGTATTTGTTGGCCCTGCACTGAACCCCATTAATTAAATTCCAGCCACTGTGAAGAAAGCTGGTGGGATAACCTGTGGCCTGACATGCTGTTTTGGCTGCTTCTTAAGCTATGATGTTGACCAACATCTGGGCCCTTTTGGCCTGTATAGCAATAGTGCACTGCAGGGGCTGGTATTGGAGGGGAGAGCGTGCTGAGGCTACAGCTAGTGTGCGAGATGGGAGCAGCCAGTGAAGGAACCAGTTAAGTTGAGTAGAGTGAAGTGAAGCTGTAGGTTGGTGTAGAAGGGACTGGGATGGGGTTGTTGCGATGCACAGCTTCAGGCTAAGGCTGCCGTGAGCAGAACGTCTTGAATGCAAGGAAGGTTGGGCAAACACACTTTTTTTATTTTGAATGTTACTAATGCAAATGGGGAAGAAAAAGCAAACCGGCTCAGATGCTGCTGTGCCATCATGCTGCATATAGCAACCATTTTGGATGGGGGAACTCCCTTGTTGTTTATTCACTAATACTTCTACCAGTTATACTGTTGGAGGCTCACGGAGTAATATTCATAGCCAATACTATCACATCATTGTGGAGGGGTGTTATTCTTTCACACTGTAACTTTATTGCGTTTTACTGGGGTATCCATTTTAGGTGAGGGAACACCACTCAAGAATTAACAGGAGTGTAACTAGCACTGCACTTTTTCTTGGCAGCACCACTCAAGTTCTGCCCGATCAAAGGCTGTGATCAAGGTAAACATATGGGATGAGCCAAAGTCTCTCTAATGGTTGTGTTTCTTAAAGCTTTTTTCTGTTAATCACACAAGGTATGGCAATACCCCACACCTAAAAAGTGCATCTCTGAAGTACTGAAACACATTCAATATGGTGCTTAAAAACTCACATCATGGCACGATACATTAACTTAAGTACATGAACGCTTCAAGAGTAACACAAGGAGTAATGTCATGTGTTGAGGAGTAATGATGATTGTCCAAAAGTTGGGATGTGGTTTTTAAAACAGCATTAGTTTTGTTTAAAAAATCTTTGTTTTCAATATTTTCCTTCAATGCCTTTAGTGCCTCTTGCACCATTCCTACCTTACCACATTGTGCCCTTACCTCCAATTGAAAACTTAGTATTAAGTGAATGACACTGACTATATAGACACCGTATATAGTCGGTCACTCTAAAAACAGATCCTTTCTGTCAGAGGACATGTGTCAGATCCAGTTCAAATGGCATTGGGCAAGCAGGAGCTGCTAGATCTCAGTTTTGGGGACAGGGGTGGTTTACCTTGGATGTCCCAGAGTCTGTACTGCTTTGGTTTCACAAACTGGGCTACGCACAACCCCTTCCACAACTGACTCTGTGGAAGCACTTTGGACCATTCACACACTTCTCACGGAGGTAGTGTAGGGTATGGAAACTTAGAACTCAGATCATTCACCAGAGAAATATCTCTTTGCCCAACCCAGTGCTTCATTTAGATGACAAACATACTTTAATAGACATGCCTAAAACGGTATACTGCCTTAGGTGCAATAATATGAACTGCCATTTAGGCTACTGCACCTTGGGATACCTGCTTTACTGTCCTTCGCTTCTCTCTTTCACATGACTCCCTCCTCTTCTGAGTCTAGGCAAGTTGCTGTTAGGTTAGTTTATTGATACATTAATAAAGGCTCAGGTGCAGGTACCCCAGTTCAGTTATGGCTGTGCTCAATCAGTACAATCTCCTAGATACAGCCTCACCACAATGCAGGTCTCTAGCATTTCAGCATCTCGTGACTCCTATCTCGCCCACTTCTAGGATGAGGCAGCATGGTTGCAGGAGTGGCCCTCAGTATGGGTATTCCGCAGCAGGATGGGACAGCCAGAGCTGGAACTGTGAGTACTTTGGTGAATGCAGGTAATGGAAGTCAGTAAGGGTTAATTGCAGGCATCAAACTTGGTTCTGGGTCAATGTGCAGAGGAGGAGCCACCACTTACATGTGTGTCACAACAGCACGCTAGCAGCCATTGTGTGCACTTTGTAAATAATACAGTGGCGACTGTCATCTGCAGAAGTCTTGGCTAGGACAGTGACATCCACCATAGAAATAGTGTTTGACTTCTGTGGCAATTAGCCACAGGAACAGCTCTGGGTTTTGGTGGCTACATTCACCACACGGACAGCTCTTGATTTAAGCAGCGAGGTCAACCGTGATTGTTCCTATTGAAAGGTCGCCTGCCAGCCCATGATTCCCTCTTGGAACCGCACTTCTGGCGACACTGCGCCTATTCTCTTCAGACTCGCAGATCACTTTCTGCAGGCTTCTTCCTCTTGGTAGACCCTCCACACTAGAGTCTGGCAGGTTCTGGCACCAACTGGACAGTCACAACTCCTGCAGCTTGACAGGCTCTTTCACTCTTTCAGCAGGTAGGCTGCCTTGCCTCACACATATACCAGTTCTGGTTGTTGTACAGCAGTCCGCAAAGTATGCTGCGGAATACTCCCTTACTTGGTGAAAGGACTTGGAACTAGAGTAACAAAGATGTAATGATATCTTATTTTTATGCAGTCAAAGCAGATAAGGAGTGTGTATTCTCTGTCTGCAATCTTAAAACAGGTTTGTGGTGGCTCTTCTGTCAAGTGTCCTATCGAGGCTATTCTCCAGACAGAGCCTTCGTGTAGAGTGATGCTCTTCACAGCAGGGTAGTCTCCAGCTTGGAGTACTTACAACAGAGGCCCAAAGAGGCATGAAGTTTCTGCAAGTAACTTTTCACCAGCCACACTGATTAGTGACCAAAATCAAGCAATGAAGAGGCGAATACTGGACATTTACAAGAGGAGGGAAACATAACTATCAGAAATGACACCCATTTGAGCAATAGAAACTAAAAAAAAGTCACTGAGCTAAAGTGCGTTAACAGCAGGCTACTGAAAACTGAGCAGAATCAGACTGCGTAATGGTCACCCATTATTACAGTTAAATTATAAAAATGTCACATTTACTAATCTGAAACATTGGCATCTGAGTGAATCAGTGTGAATGTGTGCTCTAATTGAGGTGTATTCCTCTGCACACTCTTGGTGACCAGCCTGCCAGGTGTCTTTGCAAATTTGCAAGCACCAAGAAGTTTTCCATCAGCTACATGTTAATGCAACTCTACTAAATAAATACATAGGATGTTCTCTGCAGAAATCAGAGGTTTGACTGTGCCAGGTTACACTTACTCCAGCATTTTAAAAGTGGCAGTTCATTCAAGGTCCAATCAGGCCTCACACAATGTGTGGTACTCTGCACAGACATGCTGCAAAGTTATTTTTAAATGCGAATCTGTGGTCAGATTAAACCTTCCAAAAAAGAGCTGCTTCATCTAGGATTAATCAGTCCGTTTCTGGGATGTTAAAATCACAGTAGGACCCAGTGACCTACCCTCTAGTGGCTCCTCAGTGATCTTCTGTCTGAGGTAGGGTGCAACTGGGATCTAACATGTTTTAGGACTATGTGGTCTAGACTGCCCTAGGCTGAAGTGTTTCATCCATTTAGCCAGGAGTGTGAGAGGAGGGGAGATCCAAGCCTGAAGCAGTATGTGCAGTGGTGCCTTCGATGCTCCCAGACTAGTTAGGCCACAGCTCCCTGCGCCACGGTAGGCACCTAGACCCTCACCTGCTGGACGGAGGGGGACCTGAATCCTCTTCTGTGTGTGAAAATTGTGCCTCACAGGCCTGCAACCAGCAGACAGAGGCCTGAACTTGAGAGGCTGGATGAGGCAATATAGTAGGCTGTTCGAGCATGCCTCTCGATGGACTCTAGTCAAAAGAGAAGCATTGAGGACCACGGGAGGGCCAACAGGCGTTGGATGGCTGCGAGGTGACAGACCACAGTAACATGTGGAACAAGGAGAAATGACTGGAGGTGTTAACCCTCTGAGGAGCAATAATTTATGGCAGTAAGGGGAGGGGAGGTTATGTCTATGCACTCTGAGAGTGTATTGTGCGGTAGCAATACAATGTCACCTGGGTACAGTCAAGCTTTCGGAAACCATTGTCACGCATTTAGCAATTACTCAATATAACACCCCTAATCAGTGCAGCTGTATATCAATCTTGCATCTGAAGAAATCAACGCTCTGATACAGGTAAGCGTTACCAATACACCGAGGTCACAGGAGTTACGGGACCTTCACAATTAACGTTTTTGTTTTTCATTCAGGTATGTCTGCTGCTGAAAGTAGCTTTTACAGCCATGTGAAAGTTTCGAAGAAAGCAAGTAGGAATCAGCCTGGAAACAGACTCCCGCATGTTATTCCATTAATACTTACTCTTCGTTATTTCCGTTCCCCCAACATCAAAATAGCAATGAAATTGGGCACTTCAGCACAGTGGTGTCATTGTGTTGGAATCTTAGATCCCGGCTCCTCCATGCAGAGCGGCCGTTTTTGCACATCGCTTCCCGCAAGGAGGCGGTGGTTATCCCGGGTCACAACATCATCCTCTCCAGAGCTCCAGTGCCCTTCTCAAGCCCCTAGTTCCCGTCAGGAACAAGTCCTTGCAGATGTCGCACTCGAAGTGGCTGACATCGTAGGGCTGCCGGTGCATGGCACTTGCGCGCCTGCAACAAATCCTTGCAAGACCTAACTTTATGGACACACTAAGGAAATACGGCAAAATCTTGTGGGCATAGAAAAGGGACATTCATTACAGGTCTACCACATAGGCAGCTGTACTGCATAACGGAATTTACTGCATTACGTTTAGGAGACAGGGGAAGCACCAGAAAACCGACGGCAGCCACATGGAAATAATAATACACCAGCATTGATTAGCACCACAGGTACCCGAGGAGGCGCAATGCCTGTTATGTGTGATTTTGCATTTCAGTGCGATGATGCGAATAACCACACTAAAATGTGTTAGTCTAACGCCAGATGCGTGGTACTTGGCAGGGCTGAATTAGGTGGCGTGGATTTAAACAAGCTGTGCACGCCAAGGCTTTTATGTCATTGGGTATAAAGCGGATGTTTGTCTATTTTTCTTTGTAAAATATGGGCTGTTTCTTTACCTTCCGGTACATTTCTGACAGCTTGTTAAGCTAAATTGTATTGTTGCATTGTGTGTGCATGCAGGGAAGAACGAGTGTCTGGCAGACATGCAAAAAATCATCCTACGTCTCAGTATTTACTTCCACACTTCTAAGCTGTAATTCCAGTCCTAGAATGAGTTACCTGTTTACTTTAAAACGACAGTAAAACAAATAAGTGCTTTGCAAGCCTGTATAAGTAGCAAAGGTTTTAATGGGACTTGGGTTCGTGCAAGGTATTCCTTTTCCCAGTTCACCGAAGGGATAAAAAACATCTCCAGATAATAATGGGGTTGACAGGATGGTGCAATAGCAGAATATTGATACGTGTGGATCCAGTGAGGACTGCGGGCAGCAAGTGCTTGATATGCTATTTGCATAAGAAAATACTATATATTTTTTTGTTATCCTCCATTAGTTATTAGTTATTTCCCCCTTGCTGTTCAATATCTATATGGAGCCATTAGCTTAAGCTATCAGATTAGATGACTTAATTCACCCTTTTAAATCTCAATTTTATCAGTGTAAATTAGCCTTGTACGCTGACGATTTGCTGTTATATACCTGCAACCCGGGGGCGGTCATACCACGGGTTGAAGCCCTCCTGGAAGAATTTGGCTCTTTCTTGGGCTATCTAGATAATACTTCTAAAACAGATGTGATGTGCTGGAACTTAGACCAATGGTAGGGCACTATAAGTAAAGAGCTAAAATATTTGGGCATTCATATTGTTAAAGAGCTGGATAAAATCCCCCAGATTAATTTGAATAAGATCAAAGAAATAGATCCTCTCTTTGCTAGATGGAGGAATCTTCCACTGACAAGCTTTGGAAAGGTTAACTTGGTGAAAATGGTTATCCTCCCCAAGCTGACCTATTTGTTTAATGCAGTCCCCTTGGTGTTTCCCAGCAAGAGTATCTGTAAGATTCAAAGAAAGATTGGGAGCTTCATTTGGGGAGACAAAGGAGCAAGGTTGTCATGGAAGAAACTGAGGCATAGGCTCATCAAAGGGGGGTTGGCTCTCCCGGATATTGGTTGGTATTTGGTCGCTTTTCAATTCAAAAGCATCAGAATGTTACTCTCAAAACCAGAGGAGACGTCGTGGGGGAGGTTGCTGGGCGAAATGGCCATGATTGAGGGTGGAGGCAGTGGAGAAGGTTTTTTGTACAAGTTTGGGGCCAGAGGTTCTTTAAACAAGTCCACCTGAAGGTTCTTAAGGCTGCCTTGGAAACTTGGTACAAAGTAATATGCAGATGGGGGATCGGGTATTACTCAGATTTTGCACGTATATGGGACTACCCCGGGATCCCACTTTGTCTTAAGGATAGTTTGGCTATACCAATTGAGAGCAGGTATCACCATCTGGTCAGATGTGTTAGCTGTAGAAGGAATCCACCCTTGGGAGTTATTAAGGGCTAAGATCGGAACTGGCTTTTTCAGGTTTAAGTATATACAACTTGTATCCTGGTTTGAAGCGGAAAAGAGGGATATAAGAGGAGACTGGGAAACGGAGCAGTTCCTTCAATCGGGGAACAGCCATTACAACGCGGTTTTTACCACGCATTGCTTTTACATCGCATGCGTTACAACATGTGGTAAAAACCACGCATACCATTACATCGCATGCGCTTTTAAAACGCATGCGATGTAATGTGTAATGGCGGCGGCTATCCATGTCGTTGTGAGGAAACTTAGGCTGTTTCCTCACAACGACGTGCACCGAGCAGGAAGGAGAAGCAGGAACCGGGAGCAGAGAAGGCGATGCTGGAGAGGAGAGAGGTAAGGGGGTTTGAGCTTGGGATATGGGTTACTTTTGTAGGGTTTGGGGTAGTGTAAAAGTAGTGTTGTAATGTTTGTGTTGTGTGTGTTTTTCATAACCTTTTAGTGTGTTTTTTTGGTAGTGTAGTGTTGTAATGTTTGTTTAGTGTAGTGTATTACGGTTTAGGGTAGTGTTTTAAGTAGTGTAGTGATTTAGGTTTTAGGGCAGTGCAGTAGTGTTTGTGTAGTGATTTAGGTTTTAGGGTAGTGTAGTAGTGTTTGTGTAGTGTAGTGTTTTAGGGTTTAGGGTAGTGTAGTGTTTTAGGGTTTAGGGTAGTGTAGTGTTTTAGGGTTTAGGGTAGTGTACTGTTTTAGGGTTTAGGGTAGTGTAGTGTTTTACGGTTTAGGGTAGTGTGTTTGTGTAGTGTAGTGTTTTAGGATTTAGGGTAGTGTTGTAGTGTTTGTGTAGTGTGATGATTTGGGGTTTAGGGTAGTGTAGTGTTTTAGGGTAGTATAGTAGTGTTTGGATAGTGTTCTAGGGTAGCGTAGTAGTGTTTGTTTACTCTTTTTTTTTTTTAAATATATTTTTATTGCAGAATTAGAAACCACAGTATATAATTGCTCAACCAGTACACTCATGGCGTCCCCCCGCAGCAATCATGAGAATGTATACCATACACAGCCATTCAGCCCGCATCCCGGAGGCCGGGCGGCGGATTGTCCTAAAGAACAGGAAGACATCATGGTGAGCGTCCCAATGGGACAATGGTCGAGAAGAACGTTTTACGTATCTGCTTTTACCCTCCCAACCCCAACCAATAACAACATCAGCCATCCTACTGAGGTAATATGAATTTCCTGGTCAGTTATGTCCCCTATCGTAGACCCCAACGGCTCCATGTATGCACTTCAAGTACATGTATGTTCCCTCCACTTTCAGCTATGAAGACGCAAATACATTTGCGTCCAACGTTAACAAGTTCTCTTTCAGATCCACCATGAATGGGTCGGATATTCCGTTCCTAAGTGTACCGTGCCAACGTCTTTATATGGTGCACTTTCACGTTTTCCTAGCTCTGGCGAGTTAGGCCCTGATTTCTGCCATCGAGCCTTTTTCTGCCTTCTGTCTCTGAAGGCTACAGTCAGCTGCTTCCCGACCCTTGACTTACTTCCTGTGTGGCGAGCGGTGCCTGGCTCGGCCTGCCTTGCCTGCCAAGACTGTATTCAACCTTCAAGTTATCTGCTCCGCTCCTCGAAAATACATTCCTGTCTGGTAGTTTAGGAAAACATCTTTCCCAGCTGCAGAGCAAAGGGCCCGGCCTCACTGTCTCCATGCAAGTAATTCATAGCTTCCGTTACCATGGTAGGCCCATGGCCCCTTGCCTTAACACGTAGACACGTAGCCGCATATGCACGCACTAGCAGCCAGTATAGAATAGCCTCTGCCCGAGAGACCTTTCCTACTAGATAATACAGTTCCTTAAACACAAGATATAGATATGATTTGGGATTAGGTTGTTCTGACACCCCAGACTTCTGTCTCCTCATGTAGGGCTAAATGTCAAGTCCCCTTCACCCTCCAGTTACACGTCAATCATACGTCATACTGCTGCGCGCGCATCTCTGCCACATGTTTCTGCTGACACTGCAGGAATCTTCTAGGGATCCACCCACTCATGACACTTACATGTGACGTTTCTTGCACACACCTCCGTGTACGCCCTAGTGCACGCCTTCTATTACGTATTTCTGTTCTTATCTCGTTCCTCTCAGCTGTTACGCCTCCTGCATCAATTCCTATTGTAAATGAAATGACTATATATATGCTTAATTGTCAATAGTCCAGGTCGTCCATGTTGTGCATGTCCTATCCGTTCCCTGTACATGCGACCTGGTTCGAACCATTAACCAATTCCTTTTTAAGGAATAAAACCCTTTAAAACCTCAACTACCACGGATTCTGCCTCTTATTTTTGACTGAGTTATTCTTGATATTTTACCGCATAAATTCCGTACAGGTAATTAAAATTTACCACATAATTTGGCGCCCGAATAGGGACCCTCCCCCACCCCACGCGCCGGCGGTGCGTTGCAGGCCCGGTCCTCTGCCACAGCGCTGACGGACATCTACGCGTACCCGCAGGATTTCCTGTATCTCCCTCAGGCCAACGGAGGTGACTGAGGCTGCGATCGACACCCAGACGAGGCGGTGTGGAGTGCGGAGGATCCCGACCAGAGCCTAGCTGAGAGAGCACAGTCCGAGGTATTTGGAGGCCCACCAGTTCCGAAGTTCCGTCGAGTCCAGTCGAGTCCAGTCCAGGGTCCAGTCCAGTATCGAGTTTCCGAGGCCTTCTGTTCCGTGCTTCCCGGTGAGTCCCGTTGCTGGGGACGCATCTAGACGTGCGCATTAATTTGTGCCGGTCAAGACGGGGTTGGGTACACAGCCACGGTCTGCACTGTTTAGCAGTGTATCTGTACTGTTTAGCAGTATATCAAGTCTAGTTTCATGTATCTGTACTGTTTAGCAGTATATCAAGTCTAGTTTCATTTTAGTTATTGTTGTT
>NW_028243552.1:0-80543 GCF_964263255.1 Lissotriton vulgaris
ATCACGGGCGAGACATATAGAACCATTTGGCACCTCTTTCTTGCTTTACTAAGGAATTAAGCAGGAGCCCCACTCGCCTAGAGGAGGGGCTCCCTTAGTTGCGCCATGTAACCAAGCATCACTCTGGGGGCTGGTTTGAGGAGGGGTCCAGACTGGCTTAAGTTGCGGTTTCTGGAGTGTCCAGGGGGAAACTAAACCGAATCTTATCTGGCAGGTATTTAAGGCTGTGCCTCGAGGGGGGACGTCCTCTTTATCTCCCTGGACCACAGCCGCAGAGTGACGGAAAAAGACGGCCAAGAGTGCAGAGCTTCTGGTCGAAGGCCGAAGAACAACGCAGTGGGTTCAGGGGGCCGGCGTAGTTTTATTTACTTCAGCTTTAGTAGCGTTTATAATGACTATCTGTATTTTAGGTTTTGGTTTTCTCGTGGGAGCGTTTTTACTTTACTTACTGTAGGCGCGTAATGGGGATCGTTGCAGCGAGGTGGCATTCGACTTCATCAGTCGGCTTCTTTCAGATAATAGTATCCGGTGATTTCACCATAACTATTGGGGCAGTGACTGTGGCTCAATTGTTAGAGAGCACGCCTTTGGCCTGAGAGTCCCGGGTTCGAGGTCAGAGTTGGCGGGGAAAAGCGTGTCACGTTGAGGAAAAGAGGCTTAAATAGGGTTGGCACACAATGAAGAACTTCGTCTGTAGACTGATTTTTATGGCTGTTTACATTATTGTACAAAGAAGGGGGGAGTGCATACCGGTTTCTTCCGCTTTTTCTCCTGTTAAGGTTTTCACCTTTTATCAGTTTACGTGCAGGCCTGGTTTCAACATGGTCCGCCCGAACATGTGTTTATTCAACAATTGAAGTGTGGGGCGAGCTAAAGCAAACAGTGAATCGGGATGTTTGGTGCTTTTCCGATTGCTTTTTGCCCTGGGTGAAGTAATGCGCACAGCGCTTCGCAGTACAAAGTCTCACACGAAAACGAGCTAGATCATAGTGTACAGAACGAGCTGGATCATAGTGTACAGAACGAGCTGGATCATAGTGTACAGAACGAGCTGGATCATAGTGTACAGTGCTCGCCTCGGTTCTCTCTTCAGGCGGCACGGACCTCATCTTACAGCTACCAGAGACGGGTGTCCACGAGTGGCAGCGGTTGATCGCAGGGCTACGATAGTGGCATGCTTGTATGCTGGCCCCTAGTTGGCGGGAGTGAGTTTAAAAGCTGTGTCTCTTTTGGCTTTTGCTGCAGTTCGTCATGGCAATTAACCCGGCGCTGTTCAGCTCAGGCGTGTGTTTTGGTGTGAGAAAAAGGTGTGTTTACCGACACTGCTTGCGGTTGTAATGTTGGCTCGGAATATGTCAGACAGAGGATCGGAGGAGCAGACCACCCGTATCACCTCCTTAAGTAAACTTCCTGCTTAAATAAACATGTCTATGTGAATGAGCCCTTTGGGACCAAGTGCAGCTTCAGCGCTTTTAGGTAACCTTGGCGGTATATGAAATGCACTTGGCATTAATACGCTTTTCCGCTTTTATGCCTCGCGCTTTGAGGCGCTTCAACCCGCATGAGTGAGTGGGGCGGAGGCGGGGTCTCGTGGAATGTATGCGAGGGTCAAGGGGGTGGTTTGCTGTCTGGCATGGACGGCCTCCGTGGAGTTGGTCGTGTGAGAGTGCATGGCTGTTTCACTTAAGGAGAGATGCACGTAGAGTGAGAGGAAGGCTGCGGGAGCGGGAAATGGGCAAGCGCTTCGTGGTAATGCGGTCTGCCGAGCAGCCTTCATTCAAAGGAACACATAGCCCAGCGAGGAAAGGGGCGTATCACTTACTCTCCCCGTGCCTGCATGGGGAATGTCTAAAAGGGGCAGGTAAAGCGCTCCTGCACCTTCGGGTCGAGTTCGCGCCATATAAATGCGCACGCATTATTAAAAAAAAAAAAGGAGAGCAACATGCTTGCGCAGTGTCACTGATGATACGAAGGTATCAAATGTAGGGCCAACGAGGATGTAAGGAGGGACATGGGTCCCTCTTAACCCCGAGAGCTGGCGCAGTCCCACTTATAATATAAAGGTATCAGGAACAGGGCCCCAGAGAAGGAAGAGCGGGGCCAATTCAGGAAGCTGTGTTGGTGGATTTATGGTGCACATTTTTAAACAAGGGCGCAATGGCTGCAGGAAATGTTCCACCCCCCCACCCTCCTCCAATTAGTTTAAAGTGGTGTCCCTGGTAACAAATCATAGCTGGGTTTCAGTGGACATGTGATCTGGCGTGGCGATAGGTGGATTTTGGTTAGAAAATCTGGTGAAGGCGCCTAGGAGGTGGTGCTAGCATTTGGTGATCATAGGCACGCATCATGTATTAGTTCTGGGTTACTGATAAGGCAGCTTGTAATACCCAGTATTTTGGGGGGACAGTGGGGGTGGTACCCATTAGCCGGTAGGGGGTGTGTTTCATGGCGATATTATGAAGTTAACAGTTGTCTTTTGTTTCCGCTAGCAGGCTTACATGGCGCCTAAGCGTGCTCGCCCCATTTCCGGGAAGCCCGGGGCACAAGATGATTTTGGTGCTATCAATGACCTTTGGAAGGCGGCACAGCGGCATGGCATGGAAGCAGCGCTTCAAAAGTTGGCTGGAGAGCCAGAGCAGCGGCCGGATGGCAGGGCAACAAAGCGACAAAGGAAGGTCCCTGCCCGATATAGAGAGGGGCAGCAGGACAAGTCACACCCACAACCGGACATGTTGGCCACGGTGGGGGGTGAGTCAATCATTCAGGACATGGTGGCGCGTCGGACAGACAAAGCAGCGCAGGGGCCCGTGCTCAATATGATGGTGGGGGCGGTGGGGCAGAGCATTATGGCAATATCCACAACAGCAGCATCGGGGGAGCCACCACGGGGGGGGGGGCACCAGTGGTCTCACAAGCGGCAGGTAGCTCTACAGCCATGCAGCCCCCGGGAAATACGGCAGGGTTAATGGTGCTGCCGATGCAGGGGCCAGGGGGGGGCTTCTGGAACTTCCGGGGGCTTGCAAGCAATGGGGATCTCTGTTGCACATCAGGCCCATGGGGCGTTGGGAGGGGTGCCAGCCATACCACTATCCGGACCACTGCCAGTATCTGGATCACAAGGGGCGGTGGCGGCTCAAGTGTGGGCACAGACAGGTGGGACTCCAATTACAGCGGGGCTGGGGGAAGGGCAGACTTCCCCCTCGCTGGCTGCAACTGGGGCGAGCGTAGTACAATCACCCCCAGTGGTGACTCCTTTAATATTTGGGTCTACATCCTTGGTGCTAGCCCCCTCTTCTGCGATTTCTTGGCATGTTCCTTCGGAGACTAGGGACAAGTTTCACAAGGGGGAATTTGTGAACGTTTTTGATTTGATCAATGCAGGGGTGGTTCCAAGTCGTCCCAAAGCAACTAAAGAGAGGGAGTTTAAACCAAAAACTTTGTGGGTGGAATGGTCCTTGCGGAACTGGGTGACAGGGTTTGCTATTTATGCTGCGATTTTAACAGAAAAAAACACCATCATTAGCACCGCAGTTGTTTGGGTACATGTCCCTCATACACGGGGCGGCCTCCGAGTTCCAGGGTTCGGCGTGGATGCAGTACGATACTACATTTAGGCAGATGAAGGCTGTCCAGCCGGAGATAGCATGGGACCAAAGAGAGATAAATATTTGGCATGCAGAGTTTAATATGGCTCAAACACCTGGGAAATCAGCTCAGTCATTTCGTTTCAACAAAAGTTTTGGAGACAAAAAATTGGCCTGCTGGCAGTACAACAAAAAGGAATGTAGCAAGGGGGCGGCCTGTAAGTTAAAGCACATTTGTTCATTCTGTGGCAGGCAGGGACATCCAGAGTTCAAGTGCTTTAAAAAACAAGGCAAGCAAAGAGAGCGAACACCCTTTAAGAGCATTCTGCCAAAGCATTAGTCCCGAGCGTCCGTCACCAATACCGATGCATATTCTCACGCACTTTTTCAGTAAATACAATAATGTCAAAGATGCATACATGCTGTATTATGGTTTCAAGGATGGGTTCCGCATTACTTCCCGCGTACCCCCTTCATCAGTCCCGCCAAAAAATCAACAGTCAGTCCTGCAACAGCGGGAGGTGGTCCGGGACAAGATTACGAAGGAGGTGCTTGCGGGCAGGGTGGTGGGGCCTTTTAATTCTCCACCTTGTGAATCTTCAGTCTGTTCACCACTGGGGTTGGTGCCAAAGAAGGAGCCGGGCAAATTTTGTTTGATTCATAATTTGTCGCACCCCATTGGGCTATCGGTAAATGATGGTTTGGATCAGGCCTTATGCATGGTACGGTACACCACCTTTGACGAGGCCATTGCAAAATTACAGACATTAGGCAAAGGGGCGCTAATGGCCAAATCAGATATAGAAATGACCTTCCGCCTCCTTCCCATCCACCCTGAGGATACCTGCTTGCTGGGCTTCACGTTTGAGGGACAGTTCTTTATGGACTTGTGCATGCCCATGGGATGTTCCATCCCATGCTCTGTATTTGAGACATTCAGCCGTTTCCTGGAATGGGCTGTCAGGGACTTGGTGTTGTCAGATGATGTGGTACACTACCTGGACGACTTCTTGTTCATGGGTCCCCCTGGTGATAAGGCATGTGGGAGGGCGCTGCAAGGTTTCCGGCAGCTTGCCCAGGCGCTGGGGGTTCCGTTAGCTGCAGACAAGAGAGAAGGGCCTACCAGCTGCCTATGCTTCCTAGGTATCGAGATAGATTCAGTGGCAGGGGAATGTAGATTGCCTCATGAAAAAGTGCAGTCATTCAGGGAGGCGGTTAATGCCTGCATCTCAGCCAGGAAGGTTACTTTGCATCAGCTGCAGGTCTTGATAGGTCAATTGAACTTTGCCCTGAGAGTGATTCCCATGGGGAGAGTTTTTTCAAAAAACATAGCTAGAGCAATGTCTGACTTACGGGCTAAGCACCATCACACGAGGTTGTCGACAGATGTTAGGGAGGACTTAGAGTCATGGAGGGAGTTCTTAGATAACTTCAATGGAACACTTTTGTGGCAGCAGCCTGAGTGCAACAACACTGAGTTGGACCTCTATACGGATGAAGCGGGCGGCATCGGTTTTGGAGCAGTGTTAGGTTCTAAGTGGTGCATGAAACATTGGCCGGAGCAATGGGTTGAGTGTGGGCTTACACGCAACGTTACCTTTTTAGAATTGTTCCCTATAATTGTTGCCTTACACATTTGGGGGCCTTCTTTAGCGAACACTAGAGTAAAGTTTTGGTCAGACAGTATGTCTGCGGTGTTGGCCATTAATAATCAGAGCGCAAGATGCCCCATGGTGCTGCAGTTGTTGAAGACGCTTGTTCGCCTGTGTCTCTTGCATAACGTGCATTTTGCTGCCAAACATGTACCTGGTGTGGATAATACAGTGCCTGACGCTTTGTCTCGATTTAGGATGGCAGAGTTCAGGGCACGGTGGCCGCAGGCAGACGAAGTGATGGCGGAGTTCCCAGAGGAGTTATGGAGGCTTGGTGCCCCATTGCCGCAGACCTAATTACAGCAGCATTGGCACCCCAGACAAAACGTATGTACGAGAGGGCTTGGGGGGTGTACAATGCGACATTCAGAGCAGACAAGCAGCAAAAACGTTTCACACCAGAAGGTGTGTTGGGTTTTCTGGTGGGCCAGAAGGATCAGGGAAGGTCACTCTCCTTAGTGCAGAGGCAGATGTCTGCCATTGCTTTCTTCGCAGGTTTGCATGGTGTTAGGGATCCTACTAAAGATTTTAGGGTGCAAAATGCCATTAGGGGTTGGGAGCGTTTGGCACCGGGAGCACGAGACACTAGGCGACCTATAAATGTTGAAAGGTTGGGTAGGCTTGTGGGGGCCTTACAGTCGGTGTGCCGGTGTCAATATGAGGTAAAGCTATTCAGTCTGGCTTACTTGCTTGCCTTTTTTGGGGCGTTTCGTGTCTCTGAGCTGGTGGCAGCATCCAAACAGTGGGAAGGTGGGTTAGGCCTGGCAGATGTCTTTCTAGAAGAAGGGGCAGTCCACATAAGGATCCAGCGGTCAAAGACAGACTCTTGCGGGAGAGGCACTTGGGTGAAATTGTTTGCGGCTCATCAAGTTGCATATTGTCCAGTAGCATTGACACGGGAATATCTTAAGGTACGCCCGGTGGTCCACTCAACAAGGCTTCTAGTGCACAAAGATGGCGTGCCAATGACAAGGTACCAGTTTACCCAGGTTTCTAGGAAAGCGTTGGCACATCTAGGTGAGGATTCCACGCAGTTTAGCTCCCATTCCTTTCGCATAGGGGCGGCCACCACAGCAGCAGCGATGGGATTGACAGCAGATGCAATCAAAAAAGTGGGTAGTTGGCAGTCAGATTGCTTTCATCGGTATGTCCAGCCAAGTCTCGTTTAAGGGAAGAAGTGATGCTCAGGGTGCCTTCAATCTTGGTCTTAACACCAATTCTCTCTCTGTTACAGTTGTTTCCCGCAAAACAGTGCATATTTGTTGGTGTGGGCATACCTTGATTTGCAGTGCGGAGCAGCAATTTCATGGGTCCGGTTTGGAGGCAGCACAGGGGGCAGCAGGGTTTACATATCACTGGCTTGGGGTACGGGGACTACGGTTACAGGATCTTTTGGTACACCTACAACAAGCGGTAGAATCCGGAGAGATGCCTCGCCCGGACGTTTTGGTGATTCATGTGGGCGGGAATGACATGTTGCCTTTAGGCAGATTAGGAGTTCGAGAGACCTTGTTTTCAGTCCTGGCTAGGATTCAAAACTATCTACCTACAGCATTGATATTGTGGTCAGAGGTGATACCAAGGTCGTTCTGGCTGGGTGGGGCCTCGGTGAAGGCCATTAATGACTCTGTGCGGAAATTGAATTCTTCAATACATAAACTCTTACGTGGCCCTTCAATGGGTACGATACAGCACAGATTGCTTAATCCGGGGTCTACTGAACTGTTCCATCACAATGGTGAGCACCTGTCGACAAAAGGAATAGAGATATTCATCCATACAATGTTGGGGGCTATTCGGAAGCACAGTCAACGCCGGTGGGGGGGGGGGGCGTGTGCGCCAGGTAGCTTCTCACCCTGTGGCGGAGCGCTGACAGTTAACAACGAAGGGGCATGCTCAACAAAGGAGGTTGAGTGACTGGATGGACCCCAAGACGGGGTAGGATTGAAGTGTGCAATGGATTGGCGGTAAAAAGGGGGACCGGCTTGCCGGTGGTCCTCAACGCTACTGCTCGAACACGTCACTTAAAGACTGAGATGAATCTTGGGGAGACTGTCTGTGTTCAGGCACCTCGGAGGGCCGGTGCGCTATGCGGTGCCCTGGATTTCAAGTGAGGTAACTGTTTGTTGCGGCACGCTGTGGCCTGCCGGCACAAGGTGCGCAGCAGAGGTGTCAAGACTATGTTATGGCGGGATTTTTGATCTCTTATCAGATCACTATAGATCTAGATCCCGACTCAGGTCGACTGAACCTTTGTTACCTGTCATAGAGTAAAAAAAGCAATCCACTACTAGGTTAATCAGTTTAAGACTTTGCACAACTCTGAAGAACCACTTACTACGAATAAGTTTTAAAAGTTTTATTTTAAAGCCAATGATAACTGGAGATACAAACATCTCAATATAAGGTTCAAAAGATACACTGGCATTAGTACAAACATGAATTCTCTAAATGCTCCTAGGCGACAGAAGAATATCACCAAAACTAATTCAAAAATCATCAAGGTTGCAAGAATAGACACAAGTTGTAACTTGTGTGACATTTACAAAAGGGAAGGAAAATCCAAATTAGACTGTCCCTACACTAGACTAAGTGACATCCCTACTTAGCAAGATCTTAACCTAAAAAGGTGTCCGCCGTGGTGACTTCCAAAGAAGATCACTCTCTTTCCCTTAGTATTTGTTGTAAATCTGTGCATCGCAGTTATGCGCTATCTGCCTACCCATCCGCTCTCTTAGGTTCCTCAGGCCATCTGCTCTACCTCCACCCAGGGGTGCTGTCCCTAATACAAAATCACAATTACAGTAGAAACGCCCCTCAGAAACGCCCCTCACGTACACCCCTCACGTGGTGTCGGCTCTGGCTTTTTCCATGCTGATACTCCTCTGGGCTCATTGTTAGCGTTGACCTTGCTTCTCAGGCTCTTCTCCGGCAAGACGGTACCCCCCAGGAAATTCCTGAACCCTCCTCCAGGCCTGTGCCTGTCTCCCAGAACAGAGCTCTATTCATCACTCTCTTGATTGGAACCCCCTCGCACCTGCAAACAGACACCCATGAAGTGGGCCCCAAATTCCGGCCTCCAGCTTATCTCACAAGTCGTAAACCTTCGAGCATGGTCCACGATTTATGCTTAACACGACCTGATTCTAACTAGCACATGCAGATCAAAAGAAACAACCTTATCTCTTCAGGCCTACTAGAATTACATGAAACGGGCCTGTGCACACTATGAACTTTATTTCTCAGCCTAAACAGTATTCTAACTTATTACACACAACTGGTTATAGGGAACACTTCTATAAAATGTATATTTTCAGTTCTATGATCAATAATACTTTGAATTATGACAACAGTAATCCATATCATGTGAAATTGTAAAGGCACGTATTCTTTCTCAGTGAACTGCCATGAGGCCTACACATTTCTACGTTTAGCAGCATTACATTCTCCTCTGCAACAGCCACATAACATGGAATTTAATATCATTCTAACCTCTCTAAACACTCCTACATTAGCTTTTCACACTGATATATGCACTCTGTATTAATTAAACACTCATATGTATGCACTCTATAAATTCGACACTCTTATATGTTCCTTTAACTAGACTGGTGCAACGTGCTTTTAAATATGGTGCACCTCTACATTTTACTTGATGTGCGCTCTCTCAGTTCCCCCCTTTGATGACCTTTAGAGGTCATCACCATCACAACACCATCCCTGAGGGTATGAATTGAATCAAACAGAACTCGTTGCAGTGCTCCCTCGCTTCATCATCTCTAGAGCCCTCAGACTCCTGTACTGGTTATCCTGCATCGCAGCTAACCTCTGCTCCTGCTCTCTCATGGATCTTTGCAACCTATTTGATCTATACCATTGATACAGCCGCACCAACCCCCACAATGTGATTACACAAATCACTATTATGATGATAGGTTTCAGTATGTACAAATGAAACCCTTCCCTAGGTTGGCAAACCAACCTCCAACTTTACCCATTCCATGAACCACTTTTTCCCACACATTCACCTGTGTTAGATCCTCAATCTCATGATGAATTTCAGTGATGCTCTGTATATATTTTTCAAGAGGTTTTGAATTGTCTGGAATGTAAGTGCAACATTCCTGGACCTTCAAAGCCTTACAGACTCCTCCCTCTTTGGCTAACAGAACGTCTAGAGCAAGTCGGTTCTGGAGAACCATTGCCCTTATCGATTGCATCTCTCCCTCCACCAGCATTAGTGATCTAGCAGTACTGGCAGACAACCTATCTACAACTGTTGCCAATCTCCTAATCTTGACGTCATTCAGTATTAACCCTAAAAGAGGGAACATAGCACCAAATACATCTCCAATTACCTCATCATTGCTTACATCCCTTCTCCCTCTGGCTTGTTTTCCTCCCTCTATGATTTCTAGATCCTTAGCATGGTATATTTTGGGGAAGACAATGACTAAATAACATGATCCATACCAATTATCCGGTAGTTTCACATATGCATTTCTTGCACAGACAAAATATACATTCGGGATCACCTGCATTCCTTTCAAGAAATCCTTTGTATAGTATTCTATTTGGAAAGCATGTTCACAACTTACTTCTCCCACAAACACATTCTCATAGTAGGTTTTACCCCTGTATATACATAGTTTCCCTCTTTGCACTCGATCTAAAGCTATTGGACCATTACTACCCTTCCTTTCGTGTGACTTTTCCTCCTCGGTCCAATCTGTTTTCCATTGGCCCGAAGCCTTTAGGATCTTCTGCCTCCTATATCGATCATCCACCTGCCCTATACATTTTTTCTCAATTTCTGACACTTTACAAGTCAAATTATTTCTTCGGGCATATGAAGTATCCAGCGTTCTCCAAGGAATGAAAAATTTCCTTAATCGATCTTCACTCTTATAGCAATCCCACTTGTTCATGTGCTTGTAGGCCGGGACCTCTGGTAAAACAGCGTCAAAGTTTGAAAAATAATACTCAAAGCTATCGCGTCCATAAAATATACTAAGCAACAAACTACATGTGATTCCATAAGTCAATGGAAGATGATGGTACCTAATACCTTCGTCTACAGAAGCTGGCAATTGCATGCAAACATAGCAGTCCTTTGCATCCATAGCATCAATGTATTCATAAAGTAATTTAGCATATGCATTTGATTTGAAATTTCCTTGTGATTCATCTACGTGCAACCTACGAGCTTCTGCTGCTAGCAAAGCTTTATCTTTCTCTGTATTGTCCCCCTTTTGACCAGCAGTAGTAGGTTTCGGTGTCACTACAACTTTTGCTTCTTTTGTTGCCTTCTCTTCATTTTCATGTACCACTATATATGATACAGTAACTACTAAAACTATAAGAAAAATTACTCCCTCTAAAAGTGTGCCTACTATGCATTTTGCCTTGCGGTTCGGGTTGCCGGCCTCCATGATCTCAAGACAGTGTAGTTCTATTTTTTCTCTCACAACACAAAGTCTCTTTTCTTTGCTCCTTCAACAGTGTTTTCCTTGCTTATTCGGTCTTTTCGAACCACACCTGGAAGCTGATAATCCCTTGTGCAAGATCAGTCTTTTGAATTATAGCAACAGACAACCCTAGCCCTTCTCCGTCCACTAAATGGAAAAGTCCCTAAATTTCTTCTTCTTCCACTTGGCGCTAGGTTATCTCTCAATCTGTTTATTTACAAAGTCTTTAGCAGTCTGTAATCATGCGTGTTCCAGCGGCTCTAATCACGTATTCTAAAATTTCTAAGCGA
This sequence comes from Lissotriton vulgaris, assembly GCF_964263255.1. Classification (NCBI taxonomy): domain Eukaryota; kingdom Metazoa; phylum Chordata; class Amphibia; order Caudata; family Salamandridae; genus Lissotriton; species Lissotriton vulgaris. The sequence continues at coordinate 10,995 of NW_028243552.1, forward strand.
AGAATGATCTCCTCGAGTGCTGGTATCGTTGGACCAAAAGTCGGAAATTCTACTCTGTTTAAAACCAGTTCTCTTATTCTGCTCAGATAAGGAGGATTGGGGACAGTGAGTGTCAGCAACCCTTCGATCTCAAGTCCAGGTACCAACAACACCACTTCCAATGTTATGATTGGGTCAGTACTGGTCACTGTCACTTCCCTCACCCTCCCGGATCTCCGTGCACTAGACATCTGCTGCTAGGTAGGTCCACTCAGGAGTGGCGTATCTTCTGTAGGGCACTCGCAGCCTCCTTGATCTTCTTGGACCCTCCTGTTCTTGATTCTGTGCACCTTCGTCCAGATCTGAGTCTTGAGATATAGGAGCAAGAGTTCTCTCTGGAGTTAGCTTCAAGCTCGGCCTCTTCTTCCTTTCAGGCCAACTAGCTTCTCCACGCCTTGTTCTCCTATTTCTTGTCCTCACACTCGGTTCTTGATCACTTTTGACTTGATCAGTGTCTGAGCCGTATTCACAGCAACTTTCTCCTTCTGTGGCAACTTCAGTTTCACTGTCGTCCTGTCTTTCTTCCGCTTGATCTGAAGCACTCCCAGCTTCCTCCGACACCCCCACAGCTTGACTGATCCCCTCTAGTGGTTCGCCGTCCACAGCTGGATTTTCATCTGTGAGAGGAGCTGTTTCTTCCAGGGGTGCTGGAATTCTTCGAGTATGGGAGGCGTGAATCCAATTTGGCAGCCCTCCACACTTTACAGCAGTATTCGTTGTCAGAATTATCTGGTAGGGTCCCTTCCAGCGCACGTCTAGGCAGTTCTTCCGGACGTGCTTCTTCACCAGCACCCAGTCACCAGGGCACAGGTCATGACATAGGTCTCTGGAAGATGGAATTTCAGCCGCCTGCACCTGAAGAGACACAGAATGAATGACATCAGAAAGTCCCTTGCAATAATCCAGGATCAGATCATCTGTGATATTCAACAAAGCTGTAGTTGGAACAGATGGAAGTCTCATTGCCCTCCCCATTAGAACCTCGTGTGGGGAGAGGCCTGTTCTCCTGTCTGGTGTGCTACGCATACTCATGAGTACCTAGGGCAGGGCATCAGGCCAGCTTAAGGACGTCGATGAACACACTTTGGCCATTCGGGATTTTATAGTTCCATTTATCTGCTCCACGATCCCCGAAGCCTCTGGTCGATAGCTACAGTGCAACTTCTGATCAATATTTAATGCAGAGCAAAGCATCTTCACAACTTCACTGTTAAAATGTGTCCCTCTGTCTGATTCCAAAGAGGTCGGCACCCCGAAGCGTGGTATTAACTCTCTAAGCAACAACTTTGCTACTGTGAGTGTATCGCACCTGCGTGTCGGGTATGCCTCGACCCATTTGGAAAATATGCATACAACCACCAGAACATACCTGAGGCGGTTGCTTTTTGGAATCTCAATAAAGTCTAATTGCATTCAGTTGAAAGGCCCACCAGACCTCCCAATGTGACTCAATGTAACTGGTGTCCTTTTCCCTACGTTCAATTGCTGACATGTTACACACCTTTGACACACTGCTTCTGCGGCTACTCTGAACTTTGGGTTATACCAAGTCTGCCTAAATACCCGCAGCATGGCATCTCTTCCTAAATGTACTGGACCATGTATCTGTCATGCCATTGGACTCACTAATTCATTTGGTAATACTGCCCTTCCATCTGCTGAAATCCACAAATCCATTTCACTTTTTACACAACCTGCAGTTTCCCATGTCTTTTTCTCAAAATCTGATGCATTCTCTTGCATGTCTTTTAAATCATCCCAAGTATCAACTGTTTCTAGCATCATGTTTAACTCTGTCTTTTCCTGTGTCCCACCCACTTCCACTTCCGTGAAAGAGTATCCTTGCTCCGCACAGTAGCGAGCAACCTCATCGGCATAACGATTTCCTTGGGACACAAAATCTGTACCTTTGGTGTGTGCTGCACATTTAACAATGGCAATTGCTGCCGGACCTTGTAACGCTTCTAACAATAGTCGCACAAACTCCCCATTTCGAATAGGCGAACCTGAAGAAGTCATGTAACCTCTCTGAGACCACAATTGCCCAAAGTCATGAACTACACAGAAACCATATTGGCTATCTGTGTAAATGGTGAATCGAATTTTGCTACCTGCTAAACAGGCACGTGTCAATGCAATGATTTCGGCTACCTGAGCGGAGTGTACTCCTTCCAGGCAAGCGGCTTCCACAACTCCAGTAATGGTGCAAACAGCATAAGCTGCTCTCAACTGACCAGTATCGTCTCTTACACATGAGCCATCAACAAAGAAAATTTCATCAGGGTCAGTCAACGGCTCATCCACAATATCTGGTCTTGGCTTGGTGCATAGTTCAGTCACATCAAGGCAATCGTGATCTTCATATTCTTCGTCTTCTATATCATTAGGAAGTGGCATCAAAGTGGCAGGATTCAAAACAGAGCACCTCTTAAGGGTCACGTTCTCCGCAGCAAGAATAACTTGCTCGTAGCGCGTGAGCCTATTATTGGTCAAGTGCTGTGTCTTGGTCCTGGTCATTAACAGTTCCACAGAATGAGGTACATACACCACTAATTGGTGTCCCATCACAATGCTTTCACACCTTTCAATGCGGACACCCGTTGCAGCAACGGATTTGAGACATCCGGGCAACGCTGCGGCTACTGGGTATAAAGTAGCCAAAAAATATGCAACTGGTCTACAGGCATTTCCATGAATGTGTGCTAGGACTGACAAAGCACAACCTTCTCTTTCGCAACAGTAAAGTAAAAATGGTTTTTCGTAATCAGGCATTCCCAAAGCTGGAGCACGGCACAAGTCCTCTCTCAGCTGTAGGAACGACATCAAACAATCCTTGTCCCTGGGTACCGGATCGCTCACCTCCTTGTGCGTCAGTTTTTGTAAGGGTTTTGCTTTCAGGGAAAAGTAAGCTATCCACTGTCGGCAATAACCAACCATTCCTAGGAACATCCTGACCTCTCTTTGTGTCGTAGGCGAATTCATCTTCATGATCGCCTCTATCCTGTCTGGTGACACCTTCCGCTTTCCTTTTTCAATTCGGTGACCCAAGTACTGTACTTCTGTCAGACAGTACTGCAATTTGCTCGGAGACACCTTATGTCCATTTTCAGCTAAATGGTTCAGCAAGGCGATGGTGTCTACCTTACAAGCTTCTTCTGTTCCTGACGCAACAAGTAGGTCGTCTATGTACTGAACTAGAACCGAGTTCTGTGGTAGTACTAGACTTTCAAGATTTTTCTTCAGTAGCTGGTTGAAAATCGATGGGCTTTCTGTATACCCCTGTGGGATACGACACCATGTTAGGACACGATTTTCCAGCTTAAATGCAAAAAGAAACTGGGTCTCCTCATGTAATGGAATTGAAAAGAAAGCCTGGCAAAGGTCTATCACTGTGAACCACTCAGCTTGGAATGGTATCTGAAACAATATTACTGATGGATTCGGTACCACTGGACAACATGAAACAACTATGTTATTAACCCTTCGGAGATCCTGTACTATTCTAAATTTCCCGCTAGGTTTCTGCAAACCCATAATCGGGGAGTTGCATGGACTACCCACGATTTCCTCCAGTATTCCCTGCTTAATCATGGAGTCGATCACAAGTTTTATTCCTGCAATCGTCTCCGGGGTCAATTTGTATTGAGGCGTTCTTGGATATTCAACATTCGGTTTTATCATGATTTTCACTGGTTCTACTCCTTTAATCAATCCTATCTCTTCTCCAGTGAAATCCCATACTTCAGATGACACAGTATCTCTTAAGTCCCAAGGGAGCTCTTCCACCGTCAGGGTAGGATACAGTTCTACGCATACTCTTGAACTTGCAACTTTAAAGGTGGCATCATCGTCGTTAGTCTGTACCTCTACTCCCTGAGGCGTGCAGTATATTGTGCAATTTAGTTTGCACAATAAGTCTCTCCCTAACAGACACACAGGGCTAGAATCACATACTACAAACTGATGTTCATCGCTGTAGTTTCCTATTCTCACTAGCACTGGTTCCGTCAAAGGGTTAGTCATCCTCCTATTTGCGACTCCTACCACTTGAATTGTTTCCCCCGACATTGGCAGATCCGGAACCACGGCTGATCTCAAAGTTGATCGAGTAGCTCCGGTATCTACTAAGAATGTCGTAGGACACCCCGCCACCTCAGCCTCAACAAACGGTCCTCTTTGGTCCACCTCTAGAACTGCCCCGAGGGTACAGTCCTCCTCTCTACTCACACGCCGTCCAGTTAGTGGATCAACGTAGTAACACTCTTCTCCTCCTACTAAAAGAGGCATTTGTCTATAGGTCTTGCCCCCTGTCGTAATCTTTGGTGTTTGCGGGAACTGAGCTCGAGGAGCCGAAGTCCCCCCTTTGGCCACCTTACCCTTTGGTACTGTCACCCCTTGGACTGGAACGGTCTGAACTTCCTCCTCCTCTACTTCCAGTTCTCCGTTTTCAGGGTTATAGGGACACTCGCGTTTCCAATGTCCCACCTGGTGACACTGGTGACACTTTGTCGTCTTTTTCAATGTAGCAAAGTCTATTCTAGGTCTCGGATTTTCCTCGTTGTCTCTATTCTGACTATTTGATCTCCTTCCCATCGTCCCTGTTCCCTGTTGCTGCTGTCCACCCTTTCCAGCCGACTGCATCTGAACCATCATCAACTTCTCCTTAAGTTTCTTTGCTTTGGAATCTATTTCATTGCTGCAATACCTTGCGTATCTCAAAATTTCATCCAATGGTTTGTTTTGCCAGCAAATTAAGTGTTGCTGAATCATCAAACAAATATCAGGTCTCAACCCCAAAACGAACTTCGATACAAACTGTCCTATGTCTTTGGGATCCATTACATCTAATCCACTGTATTGTTTGAACGTTTTCAGCAATCGCTCATAAAATTCATGGACTGTCTCCTTGGGTTCCTGTCTAGTTCGGTCTATTTTCACCCAATCTATATCCTGCGGTGGCACCCTCTCTTTCAGCCATGTCATCACCTTTTCATATTTTATCATTACTCTTTCTGACGGACCATTAGTACGAGCATCTCTTTTTGGTTTTGCTGTGGGCCATTCGACACTAACTTTGCATGCTGTCCACAAGTCTCCTGGGACCACAATGTCGAATAAAGTGTTCAAATCAATCCACAGTATTTTTGAAATCTTGACAAACCTCTCTACCTGTTTGTACCATTCTACAGGATTCTCTCTTAACTTCGGAAATGAGTTGGTAAACGCAGCCAAATCTCCCCTACTCCAGGGCACATGTACATAATTCCCATTCGCTATTTCTCGCAAAGGGAATGCCTCCATCCACAGTGGCCCTCCCTCCGGGGACATCACAATCGCGCTCCGCCTGACAGTCCCTTTCTTGGACCACCTTTCTTCCCATTTATCCAGATCTCTCCATGCTCTTATTCCTGTGATCAGTTCCCTTATGTGTGTTTTTAATCCAGTTGTCCTCCTCTCATCCAGGTCCTGATCTGAATAATGCAGCCTATGGTTACCCTGTAATGCCTTTGTTCTCGATACGTCTACCATATACTTGTCTGCCAGTTCAGACAATTTCTCGTGAGTTGCTCTTGCCTTTCGAGTAATATCCTTTGCTATAAACAGCAGCTCATCTTGCTCGTACATGTCAATCCTTTCTAAAGGCAACGCACCATCTATTATCTCGTCCAGGTCAGATTTTAAACTGGTCACATCGAGCCTTTTTGCCTTTATCACAGCTTTCAGTATGCTGTCTCTAGAGAGCCCATTCACGTCTCTCCCATCACAGCTCTGAGTCCTACGTCTGGGCTCAGGCGTGTTATGGGGAGTCCTCCCATGCTCCCATCTCTCCAGGTCCCATGCAGTTCCATCCTCTCTTGGTGTATGGTGAAACACTTCTCTATTCCCCATAGTCCCACATTTCCCATCCTGCCTGGTTTCTCTAGATGCATAGTAAGACACTCCATTATTCCCCATGCTTTCGCAATTCCCCTGCTGTCCATGATCGCTCGACGCATGGCAAGACCCTTCGCGGCTCCCCATGTTCCCGCGATCCCGCTCCTGCCCATGATCGCTTGACGCATGGTGAGACACCTCGTGGCTCCCCATGTTCCCGCGATTCCAATGCTGTACGTTATCGCCAGGTGCATGGAGGGTGCACTTAAAGCTATCCCTGTACTCTTGCGTCCTTTGGTCTCCCTCACTGTGAATGAGACGAGACGCCCTTCCACACTCTGTACTTCTACCTTCTTGCTCCTGCCTACTTCCACCGTGGATATGACGGGTAGCTCCTCTACTCTCCTGACTCTTACCGTCCCACTCCTGACCGCGTTCGCTAGCCCCGCAGTGAGACAATGTCCCATTGCATCGACTTCCCCATTCAGCTTCCGCTCTTGACCTGTTACTTTCTGTGGCAGCATCCCATTCCCTCAAGTCAGCCCTCAATTCCTTAAAGGATTTCGGTCGTGGTCCTCTCAGATCCATCGGTCCTCTCTGACCCCCCTGTTCTGTTATGGGATCCACTGCTGAATCCAATGGGGTGCTCCATTTTGTCGGTCCTGGCAATTGCCTCCAGGCATTTGTCATGTTGTTCCTTCTTTCCATTTCAGCTCTTTCTCTGTCTAGCCGTACCTGTTCCTCCTCTCGCACTTTCTCTGGGTTATAAACCGACACTATAGGACCTATGGTAACGGGTACTTGAAGAGCATCTGGCAATCCATAAGACTCAACACACTCCGTTGCTGGCACCTTCTGCACCACAAACCTTCCGACTACCCTCTGTACAGGACTAGGTTGAGGTGTTTCCTCACCTTTGGTAGATACCCAATCCGTTATAGGGAGTGGTCTATTCTCCTCTATGCCAACCCTATCTTCCCTTGGGAGCTCGATACCTTCCATCTCCCTATTGTACGGAGGCGGTCTATCTATCAACAACCTATTTATTAGGCTATCCTCTGACTCGCTCTCATCATCCTCCTCTGGGGTTCTCTTATCTCCTGTAACCTCTCTCACTGGGTACAACTTATCCACTTAAATAGTCTGTACCCTCCATTTCTTGGTTTCCGCATCCCATTTGGCATCTTGTACTGCTCTTACTGATCGTCTCACCCTTTCTTGATGCCTGTTCTGATTCCTGTCGTGCGCCGCCCTAATCCACACATTAAGGGCCTCAAACTGTGTTGGTCTAGGCAAAGGTCTCAATGAAGACATAACTGCTTTTAGCTGGTGCAACACTTCTAATCTAAACGTTCCGTATTTCGGAAAAGTCAGTTCCTCGTTCCCTTCTGTGATCTTACTCCAAGTACCAAGCCACAGTATAGTATGCAACCCAACATTCGTAGCCATATAATGAGCTGGTGTACCCTCTGGCGGGGCCTCTTCCCCGTAATAAGATTCTCTCCTTTTTCTCTTAAAGATCGCTCTCAAGCATTTAAAACACTTCATGTTCAAAATCTATAATTTTTCCCTATTTCCCTGCGTTCGTTTACTTCCTGATGACAATCCACCAATCCCAGCGCGGCTCTCGCTAACCGGCCTATCCCAGCACGGCTTCACACCAACCGGCCTATCACAGCGCGGTTCGCGTCAACCGGCCTATCACAGCGCGGCTTCACACCAACCGGCCTATCACAGCGCGGCTCTCTCTGACGTCACTCGTCTCCCCTTCGCAGCAGTTCCCCTCCTCTCTCAGCTCGTCTCCCGGTCATGCATGCGTCCCATTCATACCCTGAAAAATGATTACTTCCGATCAAGCGATCACTTTCCTTGACTGTACGCCCACAGTTTAACTGTAATTGTCACCTTAACTGATGAAATGTCTTTCCGTGAACGTCTAGACAATCGCCTTGACTGATAGGTTACTTACACACAGTAACTTCCGACCTGCGTCCGTTACTCATACACTCACTCTTGCGTTCCCCCTATCACGGTCCTGCGGGCGATCAATGGTACCTCATGACCCCCTTTACAATGGTCGACAATTACTCTGGATGTTCGATACACCGAACCACTTAAGCTCTTCTCTGAACTTAAGATTTTCACCAGGTTGTACGCGCTCACAACCCTCCCTCAATCACACTACAGGCATTCAACTCCACATGACATTACAATACTGATACAACACAAAACACCGCAATCTGACAACGCATGACCCTTATTATACTCACTCTCGTCTGACCCTGCTGCTTTTCTCTCGCACCGTCAGCACCTTATTCGGCAGGCGATTCTTCTGCTGCTCATCTCTCGATCTCTAAGGGCCTCGGGGTAATCTTAACTTAGTCTAGATCACCTTCCTCTAGAAGGTAACCATCCTCTGCTACCAACTGTTACGGCGGGATTTTTGATCTCTTATCAGATCACTATAGATCTAGATCCCGACTCAGGTCGACTGAACCTTTGTTACCTGTCATAGAGTAAAAAAAGCAATCCACTACTAGGTTAATCAGTTTAAGACTTTGCACAACTCTGAAGAACCACTTACTACGAATAAGTTTTAAAAGTTTTATTTTAAAGCCAAAGATAACTGGAGATACAAACATCTCAATATAAGGTTCAAAAGATACACTGGCATTAGTACAAACATGAATTCTCTAAATGCTCTTAGGCGACAGAAGAATATCACCAAAACTAATTCAAAAATCATCAAGGTTGCAAGAATAGACACAAGTTGTAACTTGTGTGACATTTACAAAAGGGAAGGAAAATCCAAATTAGACTGTCCTTACACTAGACTAAGTGACATCCCTACTTAGCAAGATCTTAACCTAAAAAGGTGTCAGCTGTGGTGACTTCCAAAGAAGATCACTCTCTTTCCCTTAGTCTTTGTTGTAAATCTGTGCATCGCAGTTATGCGCTATCTGCCTACCCATCCGCTCTCTTAGGTTCCTCAGGCCATCTGCTCTACCTCCACCCAGGGGTGCTGTCCCTAATACAAAATCACAATTACAGTAGAAACGCCCCTCAGAGACGCCCCTCACGTACACCCCTCACGTGGTGTCGGTTCTGGCTTTTTCCATGCTGATACTCCTCTGGGCTCATTGTTAGCGTTGACCTTGCTTCTCAGGCTCTTCTCCGGCAAGACGGTACCCCCCAAGAAATTCCTGAACCCTCCTCCAGGCCTGTGCCTGTCTCCCAGAACAGAGCTCTATTCATCACTCTCTTGATTGGAACTCCCTCGCACCTGCAAACAGACACCCATGAAGTGGGCCCCAAATTCCGGCCTCCAGCTTATCTCACAAGTCGTAAACCTGCGAGCATGGTCCACGATTTATGCTTAACACGACCTGATTCTAACTAGCACATGCAGATCAAAAGAAACGACCTTATCTCTTCAGGCCTACTAGAATTACATGAAACGGGCCTGTGCACACTATGAACTTTATTTCTCAGCCTAAACAGTATTCTAACTTATTACACACAACTGGTTATAGGGAACACTTCTATAAAACGTATATTTTCAGTTCTATGATCAATAATACTTTGAATTATGACAACAGTATGCAATACAAGATTGTGGTAGTAGTGTTCCTCCAAATGAGAAAACGTCAGCACATATGAACAATACAATTCTCTAGGTAAGTATACGTGTAATGTAAATTATATACAGTTCTTTGTGTGAGGTGCTCTGTTATCCTGTCAAACACCCACCACCAGGAGTGTTGATTTAGCTGAAAAACAATTTTCAGCTAAATGTTAAGTACCAAGGAAAAAACAGGTATTATCAGGCACTCTCATAAGGTATGTAATGATCCAAGTAGTTCTTGTCATTAATCACAAGTTTCAAGATTACAATTCATTGATAAAGAATGGACTTCCAAAATACGAATCCAGACAAAGCGTTAGACTTCAAATCTTTATTTAATAAACATTAAAAATATTTCCAGCTTGTCCTGCCGACACGTGTTTCGTCTCATGGAGACTTTTTCAAGGCCAAGAAGACAAAAATAGTGCACCGATATTGGACACCATGAATCTTGTTATTTAATGCAGATGAACCAGCGATTTAGGGTCACACCAGTAAATATGAGTCCGAAAAAGATCTTTCCGGAGGACACAATTGGTGACTTATCATGGTCAGCATTTAAACTTAAGAAAAGACGACTCCACCTCCACGAAGCAAGATTTGTGAAGTTATTAAGTCTATCCTCTTTAACTTTGAACAATTACTTTGGATTTCGCTTCTTGTTCCCTACAAATTCATCTATGTGAACCAGGCTATAAGGATTGTGTCCTCCGGAAAGATCTGAAGGGATTGTACAATAACCCCCACTCATTGTGCCAAAGGGCGACTGGGGAAAACCATCATCTGCCTCAGGGAGGGGAAATGCACCCTCCCTGCTTGCCTAAAGGCGAGGAGGGGGTTACAATGAATCTGCATCCCTCATTGTACCTAGGGTCAAGGTGGAAAAGAAAAGGAGACCTCTACCCTATCACCTTCTCCAAAGATGACCATTGTGTTTGGCCCCGAATGCCAACCGCCTTGCCTAAGAGGGAGTGTTAGATTTGGAGGTCTCTAGTTGGCACAGGTAGGTCCTTGTGACGAGTAGGGACCCTTTCCTCTTGTCAGGGTAAGGGGGTACCACTCCTAAAATAACCCCTGCTCACCCCCTTGGTAGCTTGGCACAAGCAGAAGGGCTTTACTTCAGAGACGTTGTAAGTTAAGCAGTTGTGACCACATACAGTAACCCAGTGACAACACTACAAATGGACACCACACAGGTTTTATATAAAAAATAAGTTAACTTTATATAGAGTTAACACAAGACCATAAACGACAAAAATACACACTAAGATTACTTTAAGGTGGTAGATTTAAGCTTAGTTCAGTTCGGTTCTTAGATGCGACACTCTGCGTCAATGTACCTTAAGTTGTGTTGCGCTTCCACGACAAGCAATGTCGCAGCGATGGGAAATGCGGCAAGGTTCAGAGACAAAGAAATAAAGAAGTGAAGATCTTCCAGATGCCGCACGCTTCTCGGGAATGCCCACGATGCGTGAAGCTTCCCTCAATGCGACAACTACAGCCAAGATGCGATGGCAGCAGCTCCGACGGCGGCTCGCTTCTCGGGGATGCGAGGTGCTCTTGGTCAATGCGGCGCAATGCGACAGTTCCAGCGGCGACACCCTCCTTCGGAGTTGCGACGGCAGGCACAGCAACGGCGACACGCTCCGACCTCGTTGTGAGATTCTTCTCCTGATGCGGTGCAGTTCGACAACTACAGCGGCGACACGCTCCTTCTGAGTTGCGACAGCAGCAGCAGCGACGGAGACACGCTTCCTCTTCATTGTGGCACGCTTCTCTCCGATGCGGTGCAGTGCGACAGTTCCAGCGGCGACACCCTTCTTTAGAGTTGCGATGGCAGGCCCAGCGACGGCGACGCGCTTCTTCTTGTTGAGTCGCGCTTCCAGCTCCTTGCGACTCGCAGTTCCTCAGAAGGCCCAAAACAGCAGCAGGCACTTCCACAAGAACTCTGGGGAGCTGGGGGTGAAGTCTGTTGTCCTTGAGGCTTCAGCAGGAGGCAAGCTCTTTTCCAAGCCCTTGGAGATCCTTCACAAGTTGAAAGCAAAGTACACAACGTTCCTTTCTCCTTCCTTTGGCAGTAAGGCAACCACTGCAGGCCAATCCCCCTAGCAGCACTTCAGCTTGGGAATAGTCTCTCCTCAGTTTCTTCAGGTTCCTCTCCTCAGTAAAGGTTTCTTCTTGTAGTCCAACGTGATCTAATTTCATGGGATCAGGGTCCCAATATTTAGACCCCAAAATCCTTTGTTCTGTGAGGGGAGAGGGGCCTTTGCCCAGTCCAAACCAGTTCTGAAGCACTCTGTTTACCAGACTTCTCCTTTCCTTTCACAGTGCAGGGCAGAAACATCAGACACCCACAGGAGGTGGAGCCAGCATTGTGGAAGGCAAGTACAGTCCTGGAGCACTTTGTTTACAGGACTCCTTCTCTTCTTTCAGTTTGCAGGGCAGAGACATCAGTCGCTCTCCAGAGGGTGGAGCCAGCATTGTTGAAGGCAGGCACAGCCGTATTCAAGGTTCAGGTGCAACTCCTCCCTCCCATCTAGATGCAGATCCCTCTAGTCACCACTGGGTGACTTATCCTGTCTCCTGGAATTCCCCAGCCCTGTCACTCACAAAACCAGACATAGGAATACACAACCTAGCAGAGGCAGGTTTGAATGGTTAGACAAGCAAATACCTACTTTCTAAAAGTAGTATTTGCAAACACAGAATATTAAAATAAACTTTACTAAAAGATGTATTTTATTATTCTGAGTTCAGGCATACCAAACTCGAATTTCTACCATGTTCTCTGAGACAGTTAGGCTTATAAAATGTAACTGCTCTAACAGCCCATTCTGGCCTATGGAGAACAAGTAGCCTTGCAATAGTGAAAAACGAAAATGGCTGTAATTCACTATAAGGACATGCCACACACATCAGGGCTTGTCCTATCTTATTCTTACTATGCACCCTGCCCTTGGGCCTACCATAGGGGTGACTGATATGAAGAAAAGGGAAGGTTTAGGGACTGGCAAGTGGATGCACTTGCCCAGTCAGCATGACAGTACCAGACTGCACGCAGGCTCTGCAATGGCAGACCTTAGACACATTTTACAAGGCTGCTTCTGTGGGTGGCACAACCAGTGCTGCAGGCCCACCAGCAGCATTGGGATTTACACACCCTGGGCACACCCAGTGCACTAGACTAGGGTCTGACAAGTAAACCAAATAGCCAAACATAGGACCACTGATTAGTACATCAATTTACAGTAGGAAGCGCTTGCACTGTGGCACTGGATAGCAGTGGCACAGTGCCCAAAGCATCTAACACCAGCAAAAATACATGAGGCAACAGCAAAAATGGAAGGCAGACCCACGCCAATGGTGCCAGGTCTAACACGGAGTAGTTTATGAAGTTACCTACAACCACCTTTCCTAAGGGAGGTAGGAGTTTATTTCCCTCCTGGCCTTGCCTAACTCCCCAGTAGAAAAATGCACACCATACCCTCTTGTCTTGCCCAACTGTTAACATGTCCCAGGGCAGCACTGAGACCCCATCCCCCTCACTCTTGACCAAACAGGTGTTTTACAAAGAACTAATCTCCGCCTTGCTCAAGGGAGAGTGAAGGCAATGCTTCATTGGCCACTTGCGTTGCTTTAGAGGATAGGAAGTTACTTACCCAAAACTGAGGCAGGGCATTAAAACAAAAAAAGTTCACTTGCTCTTGTGCCCTGTTTCCAATTGGGAACAGGGTGCGTCTGCGGATTATGGGTGACGCGCTTTTCCAAGGCCCACACAATTTTGTTGGCCACAAGGGAGTGGGTCAGCTGCCTTCCAGTCCTGCACACTGTTCCCAAAAGGGAACAGGGTGTAGAAGTGGGTGACAACTCACCTATCATATATTTTTAAACCCATCCCACCCTTGGGCTAGGCAGAGGGCACAAGAGATAGAGACTTTCCCCACCCTTGAGCAATGGAGTGCTAATTAATTTGAGAACCCACTATCTTTAGCAAAGCAGGGTATAGACACTTGTAATGCTATCCTCCAGAATTAGTTCATATTTAACTCCACCGGAGCATATTTTTGTCAAAAAATTGCTCCATCCCTGATGTTTATTTCATGAGAGATATTGTTTTTTGAAAAATGGATCACGGGGATTTTTTATTACATTTTCTCCCAGTGTTCATGAATATCCAGAGACTTATCAAAAAAGGAATTCTGGATTGAGGGGTTGTTTAATATAAATCCAAAGGACTCTACCCCACCTTGGTTAAGGGTTGATAGGCCCGCCATTGTTACCACTACCACCATTAGCAGAACCATTACAACCACCAGCACCTCAACCATTACTACCACCAATAACTCCATTGCTGCAAGCATTGCTACTACCACGATTACCACCAATACCAATATCTCCACTACCAGAAAGACCATGACCACCACCATTACTACCACAACCACTATTAAGAGCACCATGAATAATGCCACCTTCACACCATTATTAACATAATTACTACAACCATCACCATTACAACGTTCACCATCACCACTAACACCATTTTCAGTTCCATTATTATAACCACCATCATCATTATCACCACCCCACCACTATCACCATCACCACCGTTACCAAGGCCAGCATTACTGGTCCATGATAGAGGGTTAGAAAGTAATTGCTGTATGGGAGATGTGTTATTGTTATGCTAAGTAAGAGGAGTAAGTGACCATTACGGGGAGATGAATTGGATGAACAAAACACGAATTAACATATCAACTGATCCAAACCTCAGTTCAGCAAAACAGAGCAACTCATTAATCATAAGACTGCAGAATAAAATACAGAATTGATGCTTTGAGCAAGCAGTGTCCAATCAAAGAGATTTATACAAACTAAAATTCTTCATGTAAGGATTGCAGCAAAATATGTTAAGCCAGACTTTATTAAACAGTAGTTTGCGAGGAGTTTTATAGTAACAGCAAAATTGAAACACAGTTATTGAAACTTAACAAGTCTTTTATCATTTTTCTGGTAAGGAGCAAGTCAGACAGAATTTCCAAATAAAGGAATGTTCCCCAAGCAATTGAATGTAATGTTGTTTTTTAATGTAATAATTGTTCTGGTTATTTTTACAAATTTTGAACTGAACATCGCTAGAATTTTGTGATACAACGAATCATCCTATTTTTAATTACCCTTAAAATACAAATCTACTGGAGACTTCAAAATACTACACTCCACCTCGTTGAAAATTAGACGAATTTGTCCAATGCAATTAAATGTAATGGTTTTTAGGTCTCGCCTTTTCCATTCCGAAGGAATGGGAAATGGCGAGAATTCAAGTGCTCAAAATACTCGTGAAACCACGGGTTTTTTCGGGCGGTTTTCATCGAGTTCACGTGGCCACAGGCACGCGCTTTTGGGCCATAAACTTACTTTCACGGCCATCTGTTCCCCAGCTCCAGCACCTCCCCTCTCTCTCCCCGCACACAGCCTTACTTGGATTTCTCCTCCCCCTCCCCAGCCAGCTTCCCCCAGGCCGTAGCAGCACTCCTCCCACACCTTTGAAGTGAAGCTTAGCTACACTTCGAAGGCCCCTGCTGCTTCACACCCTCATCTCCTCCCCCCTCCCCTTCTCTGCCTTCCCTCCGTCTTGTTTTAACCTGTCTTTAAACATATGAGTCTCCATATGATCTACCTATTGCTTTATAGACATTTGTCTTTTGTGTGACCGATTTTTTTTTATGGAGCTGTGTCTCATTTATCTCTTCTCAGTGCATGGCATATTCACCTTGAACTCATGTGTATCTTCCCGATGACCTTGTATCTCCACAGTATGCACTAGAGAATGGCTGCTGTCACTACTCAGCTACTTGAAGTACACATCACTGTTGTAAATTAAATCTACTTTGTTTAGAAATGGGACATGGGTTCTGAGCACAAACCTGCTTTTAAATAGCGTGGCCTTAGCACAATTGCTTTCACTTTTGCCTGGCCGCGCTTATTTTGTGTCTGTTACGGTCTTGGCTATGTCCAGTGTGGGCTTGAAATAATCGGTTAGGAAACTGATATAAATTCCTGCATATCCTTTCAAGGCAGAGATGCCAAGGGCAGTGAGCTTTCAGGTTGGGCAGGTGCCTCTGAACCAGCGTGTTAACCCGCTGAGCTATCTTAGTGAGGTGTGACCTGCAGGTTACACACACATCCCTTTGGCAGGTGCGTTTTACGCACTGTGAGGGGGCCTGTAGGGTGCCCGCACGTTTCCAAGAGCTTTTTTTAGTGGAATTCGAACTTGCGATCTGCGTGTTGCATTCAGATGTATGTGCGCTGCCGGTGCGGCCTTCTTGGTGCTTCAGCCAGCTGCCTGCAGGTTGCAAACGCCCTTCTGCAGCGTTTACAGTAACCCCTTAAACTGCCTCACGGGGAAAGAAGCCTTTGATCGCCCTGTAACGATGCACACAGATTTTTTCACATGATCTGCTGTGCTTGGAGGGCGCCAGCAGCCTGTCGTTTGTAGCATCTCTGTGGCGTATGCAGTAACCCCGTAAGCGGTCTCACGAAGAGTCCGCGAAGCCTCGGGCCACATTTTGCACAGAGGTCTCTGTGCAGCAGGTACAGTAGCCCTGTCAGATCTCTGGTGGGGAGTGCAGCCCGTGGTCTGCACAGATCTACGCAGCAGCTCCTGTAACCCTGTGTGTAAACTGTCTCATGAGGAGTGGCGTGTGAAGTCACGTTACACATACACACTGATCTCTGCAGCAGGAACAGTAACCCTGTAAGCTGTCTCATATGAATTGAAGCCTGAGACAGGCAGCCTGCATGCAGATCTCATTGAAAACAATGGGGTAGACCCAAATAATCAATAGGACCTGGGTAACTGTAAATATGTAAAGAAGGTGGTCCTAGATATAGGTTTTAAGCACGACTAGTGATGTGGATATTATTGCTTCACATTCAACAAAAAATCAGAATAAATCTGAATATACAAACGCATGGAGATGTATTATTAGCTTGATTCAGCTCAAAAAATGCAAGAAATGCAAGTAACCCAACACAACAGTAATTCAATAAATGCTACTGCAGTTTATTTACAAATTCAGAAAATTCAACAAAGGGGGAAAATGAAAGGAGAGTGAGTTGGTGCTCAAGTGAAGGAAAGTAAAGGTATAGATTTGAGGGTGATTAAGTGCAACAGAAGGATTATTTATACATTGCACACGTAGAGCCTACCCATTTACAATCTATATACAATATTATACAGGGGGACAAGGAAGGGCAGGTGTAGGCTTTGAGAAAATAACGGGGGGATCGTCGACGTTTCGACCCTGGCGCAATAAGGGGAAGTCACAACCTCTGCTACGGGTCTTCTTCAGGACGGTAGTGGGGACAGGGGGCGGGGAAGCACCTGTAATAGTAAATGTGAATATTTTACAATTGTTAATGTGGGGGTCAAATCTAAAATTTATTTAAAAGGTGTTGGGTACATTACCAATTAAAATTGGAAAGGTGTCACGATTCCAGATCAGTTGGGCGGTACACCTATCAAAAATAAAGACAGACCGGAAAAACTGTTAGCCCATCTCCAAAGGCACAGTCCTCCCAGTTTTGTCAAGGGAGAGGTGATCAGCAAAATTAAAACTCACCTCTGGCTAAGAATTCCTGCTCAAAATTAGGGTTCAGTCAAGAGACAGTATGTCCTCGATGGGCAGTCGAATTCAATCGTGCTGCGTAAGGAAAAATGGAACCAATCAAACCCATAGTATGGTTAAACGCCCAGCACGTAAGTGTCATATATATGAAAAAACACTCACCCTAGTCCGATATCATGATGGACATTATACCGGTGATTGAAGGCGAAAAGGAATTATAATTCAAGTAAATCTGTGTGGGAAAAAACTAGGTATGAAACCTAGGTTAGCCAGAGGTGAGTTTTAATTTTGCTGATCACCTCTCCCTTGACAAAACTGGGAGGACTGTGCCTTTGGAGATGGGCTAACAGTTTTTCCGGTCTGTCTTTATTTTTGATAGGTGTACCGCCCAACTGATCTGGAATCGTGACACCTTTCCAATTTTAATTGGTAATGTACCCAACACCTTTTAAATAAATTTTAGATTTGACCCCCACATTAACAATTGTAAAATATTCACATTTACTATTACAGGTGCTTCCCCGCCCCCTGTCCCCACTACCGTCCTGAAGAAGACCCGTAGCAGAGGTCGTGACTTCCCCTTATTGCGCCAGGGTCGAAACGTCGACGATCCCCCCCGTTATTTTCTCAAAGCCTACACCTGCCCTTCCTTGTCCCCCTGTATAATATTGTATATAGATTGTAAATGGGTAGGCTCTACGTGTGCAATGTATAAATAATCCTTCTGTTGCACTTAATCACCCTCAAATCTATACCTTTACTTTCCTTCACTTGAGCACCAACTCACTCTCCTTTCATTTTCCCCCTTTGTTGAATTTTCTGAATTTGTAAATAAACTGCAGTAGCATTTATTGAATTACTGTTGTGTTGGGTTACTTGCATTTCTTGCATTTTTTGAGCTGAATCAAGCTAATAATACATCTCCATGCGTTTGTATATTCAGATTTATTCTGATTTTTTGTTGAATGTGAAGCAATAATATCCACATCACTAGTCGTGCTTAAAACCTATATCTAGGACCACCTTCTTTACATATTTGCATGCAGATCTCTGCAAGAGGTACAGTAACCCTCTAAGCTGTCTCGTTGGGAGTGGGGTCATGATCATCGTGTTACACACCGATCTCTGCAGCAAGTGCAACAACCCCATAAGCTATCCCACGGGGTATGGAGTTCATGACCTGTATGTTAGGCACAGATGTCTGCAGCAGGTACAGCAACCCCGTAAGCTATATCAAGGGGTGTGGAGTTCATGCCCTGCATGTGAGACACACATCTCTGCATCAGGTACAATGACCCTGTAAACTATCTCATGGGATGTGGAGGTCATGACCTGCATGTTAGGCACAGATCTCTACAGCTGGTACAGCAGCCCCATAAGCTGTCTCATTGGGTGTGGAGGTCATGTCCTGCATGTCAGGCATAGATCTCTGCAGCAGGTACAGCAGCCCCGTAAGCGGTCTCATTGGGTGTGGAGGTCATGACCTGCACGTCACGCTCATATCTCTAAGCAGGTACAGTAAGCTGTCTCGCGAATAGTAGAACCCGATGTTTGCATGTTCCTCGCACTTCCGCGGATGCAGTAATGCCCGCAGCTGCCAGACTTGGGGGGTGGGTGCAGACCGTGCCCACAGGGCACAGCAGCAGCGCCCACCTCTGCTGTGTCCTCGGCTCTCCTTCCTGCCGTTGGGGCATGTTCATCGCCCGGAGTGATTGGCAGAGCTCGCCACCTCAGACTCAGGAAAGCCACGCTTCCTCTTCCCACCTGTCCCACTCCCCCACCCTCTCGGATGGAACAATGAGGGGTCTATCCCAGGCAGCCTCGGCCTCCGGTCCTCGGTTATATCTGCTCGGCGCGCGAGCGCTGGACGTGCAAGGATTTAACTGCTCCTACAGCTGTAATGCCACGTCCAGGCCTGTTAGTTTGCTCTGTAAATAGTTTCTCTTTCTTTCGTGTAACACCTGTCTTCAAACATCACTTACACGAGTTGACAGTAATGTGAAGTTGCAGCCTGGATCGCGTGCCAGCCTTTTGTGTTTTACTAGTAGATAGCTCAGAGGGTTAAAGCTCTGACGGCCGATCTACCTACGATATGCAATTGACACGCTGGAGCCCCTTAGGGCCGACTCAGCCTTTCGTGTTTCTGCGGTCGATAAAATTTAGAGTACGTTAATAGCAGCTCAATGTAACGCAAATTAAGTTGTTTTCTTGGTATTGGTTTTATGCTTTAAGTGCAGACTTTGTTTTTCTGCATTTACTTCACTATACACTACTATAACACGTATCACACATTTAGTTATCATTATTCTAGTTGTCAGAATTAGTGTTTGTGTGGATTCAATGTCTTCTTTAATCCTTAAGTGTTGTTGTGTATTATTTGATACGCATGGCATTGTTTTTTAGCACACGGATTCCGTATGTCCGCAATTGCTTCCGTTTTGGGTCGTGTGTTTTTAGGTCTCGCCTTTTCCATTCCGAAAGGAATGGGAAATGGCGAGAATTCAAGTGCTCAAAATACTCGTGAAACCACAGGTTTTTTCGTGCGGTTTTCTTCGAGTTCACGTGGCCACAGGCACGCGCTTTTGGGCCATAAACTTACTTTCACGGCCATCTGTTCCCCAATGTCCCTCCCACCCTTCCTTTGATCTTGCCGCGAGTTCTTACAGGCTAATGGCCCTCCCCCAGCACAGAGCGCGCATCGCTTGTTTTAATAGAATTCGCGATCATTACAGTATTATACCAACAACACATTTAAGTGAATAAAAGGGAGTATGCCAAGATTTGTTTCTAACGCTTACAATGTGTAATACTCATCGAGTGTGCGTGTGTATGTGCATCTGCCACACATTCCTTTGGCGAAAGACCGGCATCCCTGCGTGAGTTTAGCTGCACTTCCGCTCTTGGTCTACCAATCCCCAGACTTGTAAGGAAAGCTCAACCAAGACACTCCACCCCAAGTTTCCAGTAATGATGTTTAATTCTAATTAATCTACTGCCTCTACCTAGCTAATATTTGTCCTTCCGACGGTCACTTGCGGACATTTGGAAGAGTTTTCGTTTCGTCCCTTGGTTTCGTTCGTAGACATGCCTAGTGTGCATTCCTTTGTCTTCGGCGTTCACGGTCAATTCCAAGCCGACCACTGGCCGCCCGCCTCCCCTCACCTCCCCTCGAAAGCAGATCCGGTTTCAGCCTTGAACCAATTAGTCAAATGTTTCTGCTTGGCTTTTTTTCGGCTAAGGTCACGTTGAAACCCGCATTATAATACGCCTTTTTTCAGTTTGCATGCTTTCTAGAAAATCACACAGATCACAGAGCCGCACCTACACTCACACTCACACACACTCACCCTCACACACCCTCAGCCTCATAACACCTCACACACCGTCACCATAACACCCTCTACATCATACAAAGGCACACGCACACACCTTCATCCTCACAACACCACACACCATCGGAATACACACACCCTCCCCCTCGCACCACCTCACACACACTCACCCTCACACACAATTACACTCAAAGACCCTTACACACCCTCAATAACATTCTCAAAAATCCCACACACTAACACACTCACACACTATATCAGCATCACACATCATATCACAATCAATCACCCTTTTCAAACTCACTCACACTCACACTCTCTCACATTACACAAATGTCACAAAAAGACGTTAATATTTCACTTCTGTTCTTTTATTTTCCTCACAATAAAATACACTGAACACAATCTTCACAAAAGGTATTTACAACAGTTTAAGCTATTGGCATTATAAATTACAATAACTTTTATTTAAGTATTAATTATTTTAAAAAATTCATAACCATTGTTATTTGTAATATCAATACATCTAAGTCACGTAAATACAAAACATTTGCATTACAAATACTATGAGTGTCACATTTGCAAAAGTTAAAAGTATTGGCATTGTAAATGACAAAACTATTAATTTCGATTTTCAAAACCAACACATAAATATAAAATGTGTCATTTACAAAACTAATAGCTCCAACTTTCCTACTGCGAGACCTATTGGCAACGCCAGTGCTTGTTTTAAATGTAATCATTGTTGTGGTTACTTTTGTAGATCTGGAACCGAACAACGCTAGAATTTTGTGATACAACTAATCATCGTATTTTTAATTACCCTTCAAATACAAATTTACTGGAGACTTCAAAATACTACACTCCACCTCATTGAAAATTAGACACACATATTTCTTCTCAGATTCAAGAAGATTAGTGCAGATGCGAATTAGATGGTCAAATATCTCTAAAGATTGACCACACAAATGACACAGACAACCCTTCTGTGGGATTGCAGACCCAGCCCCTCCTAATTACATATTAAACACGTACAATAAATGCAGATAAATAAAAAATCTGTTTTTTACATTGGCTCAAAAGTTCAAATTTAGATACAGCTGTGTAGCAAATAGGTTGCAAGCTGACTATCACCAAGTTTAATTAAATGACAAGTAAATTCGCATTGTCTCTTCATTTTCTTTACTTTGGACACCCTATCCCTTATACTTAAGCTTGTTAAGAATTCCAGGAGTCTAGGTTATACTTTGTTAACATGAAAGGGAAGTAAGAAATGTGTTTAACTCACAAGATTTACTATTGCTTTTCGTGCTAGCATTGCATGGTTTCTATACATAGCAATATATAGTTTCCCATTAAAGGTGTTATGTTCTGTTGTTTTCTCGATGTATAGTCATTAAAGTAGATTTTGTCTGCACTTATTGATATTGACCACAGATTTAGTTCCAAACGGATGCTAGCACGGGATGTGGACTGGCACTGGCGAAATATCCTGAAATAACCTGTGAATGTGTTGCATGCGGACATGAGCCACGTTGTTGTTCAGTTAGTCATCAAATGCTAAAGGAACAACTTTAGTTTCTAATGCAGTTGGTGATTGGCTTAAAAGCAAGCTCTAAAGCCATTTGTTGGCTTAATTATGTTGCACCCAAATTCACGTGTAAAAACGTAATTAGATCTGATACACATTCTGGACTGAGCCTTTCCTTTTGCAGAGCATCAGTCCTCATGATCAGTGCTTCGTTTGGGTTGGTGACTCCACTAAACAGCAGGTATTCCAGGATCTGATTGCAAGGCTGACAGCAGTCAGGCTGACGCTACAGCAAAGAGATGTGAACACAGACACAGTGAGGGAGGGTGCTCGGGAGATGTAAGGTTCCCATTGCTGCCAGTATTAAGCAGGAGAAGAGGAGTATTAATCCTTTTTTTTTTTTTTTTTTAATTTGTTTTTATTGCAGAATTAGAGACAAGTCATCAAAATTAGGCCAACCATTACACTTATGACATCACAATTGAAAATGAAGCAAATACTCTACACAGCCATTCAGCCCACATCCCGGAGGCTGGGCGGCGCGCCAAGAGTACTGTTCTCCAGAAGCTGCCTCAGTGTATGCCCTGCTCGGGTACTCGGTCGGTTACATCATGTTGTATCTGCTTTTACCCCCTAACGCCCTCCCCCCCCTTGCACCATCAGAACCCAGAATACTCCCTGGGTACGTACTTCAGTTCTTGTCCACATCCTAACAGGTCCAGTTGTTTCTTCTGAACTACGACGCGGTGCCTAACTACCCTTTCAAGAACGTTCCCCCCCCCACAACTGCCGCTGATTCGGGTACTGACAAACCTTGCAAATACCAGAGTACATCCCCCATAGGATCCATTCACCATCGTTCAATCCACATGGAACCCAACTATCACAGCTCCTCCTCTTCATCTTCCGCCACATAGTCACGCAATGCCTGGACCACCATCTCCCACGCCCTCGCCAACTCCAAGCACTTCTCATGGCCAGTCCTAGTGGCCTGCCGCATTCTGATAACACTTTCGCAGCCTGACCACTTCAACAACTCACTCATCCATCTCCTCACTGACGGACCTTCCTTAGATTTCCAGTGCCAAGTTATCTCTCTTTGAGCCAGCATGATTCCCAGATCTATAAATTTACTAGTAATTTTTGTCCTCTTGGTATGAGGGAACCAGAGGAGCAGACACGCTGCCATATCAAAGTCTACCTCCCTATCCGTTACTGCATTCAGGAGTTCCCCCACTGCCGGCCAGTACGCTCCTAACTTCGGGCAATTCCATAGCATATGATCCAAATCTACCTCGGGTGTCAAGCATCTCGGGCACACGGCATCGGGCACTTGGAAATACCGTTTCACTCTCTCCGGTGTCAGGTATGCCCTATGGATAATGAAAAAATGCACCAGTTGAAATCGCGCATTCCTCGTTCCCTTCCACGTCCGTCGTAACACTTGGCTCCAAACCGTGTCCGGTATGGGCTTGCCTACGCTGACCTCCCACCGCGACTTCAATGCCAGTAGTGGCGCCAGTCCCTCACTCAGCATTCTAGTATGGAGACAAGACACCGCCTTAACAGTGCCCGCCACCATCACCACATACTGACATGCCATGGTCACTTCCGGTTCTTCCAACCCTTTCCTCCAATATCGCTGCATCGCTGCCACCACCGCTGCGTGCAGCAGGAAAGTCCCATCCGGTAGGCCAAATTGTTCCTGCAACGTCCAATAGGGGACTAATGTCCCATCAACATACAGATCCCCCACTACCTGCAGGCCCAGCTCCTCCCACGCCAACAGTTGAGACCAATCGCCTCCATGAGGCAGCGCGGTCAGCATTCCCAGCGGTATCTCCGGCGCGTACGGCCGGTCTCTCTTCGCTCTTTTCAAGCTCCTGTGCCAACACAATTTAAGCGTTCTTTCTTCTATCGTGAGCTCTTTCACGTCCAGTTTCTGTTGCATTATTATATATGACAAAACACCCCTCTGGATGCCGAGCTCCCGATCCCGCTCAGGGCCCCTGAATACTCTGGCGACATTTTGTGTCAACACCTGGAGTTGCGCCGCCAGGTAGTATAATTCAAAGTCAGGAACGGCCAACCCTCCCTCAGGCTTAGGTCTAGTCAGAGTACTCAACGCGACCCTGCGCCGCCCATGGCCCCAAAGGAAGCCAGTCACCAATGTCTTCAGATCTTTAAAAATCCTCTGCGGGATCCATATCGGTAGCGTCCGGAAATAGTAAAGCAGCCGCGGGAGTGCCACCATCTTCAACAATGCCACTCGTCACAATACCGACAACGGAAGGGAGGCCCAGAAATCCATGCAGCCCTTCAGCGCCCGAATACACCGCTCCACGTTCCCTTCCAAGAGGTCCACAGCCTCATGATAAATGCGCACCCCCAAATAGGTGAAACAGGAGGGCTCCCACACCACCTCTCTCGTCAGCGGCGGACTGGGCGCGCCCTTCCGCAATGGAAACACACAGGTCTTGGTCCAATTCACCCGGAGGCCCGATAGCTGCCCAAATCTACCCAGCATATCCACTGCCCCCTCTAGTGATTGCATTGGATCCGCTAGATACAATAACAGATCATCGGCGTATAGCGATATATAATGCGACTCCGGTCCTTGCGCTATCCCATTGTACATGGTGCCCAACCGTGCCTGTGCCGCCAACGGCTCCACTGCTAAAGCGAACAGCAGAGGGGATAACGAGCAGCCCTGCCTCGTCCCCCTACACACTGGGTAGGCTGAAGATACAATAGGCCCCAGCCGTACTCGCGCCTTCGCCGACGAGTAAAGCACCCTCGTCCACCTCCGAAAGCCTTCACCTATCCCAAATTTCAACGGTACTCCATCCAGGTATTCCCACTCGAGGCTATCAAAAGCCTTTTCGATATCAACCGCCAATACCACAGGGTCAAGATCCGACGCCCCGGCACCATCCATAATGCGGATCAGACGACGTATGTTCATCGAAGTGTTCCTAGTCGGGATAAATCCCGCCTGATCCCTGTGTACCAATGTAGTCATGTGCGGCATCAACCTGGCGGCCAAGATGCGACTCAGAATCTTATAGTCCACCGTCAACATGGACAATGGGCGGTAAGATGTCACGTCCAACGCATCTCTGCCCGGCTTCAGCAGTGGCACCACCAGTGCCTCCCTCATTGATTCAGGCAAGCACCCCCTCTGCTTCGCCTCCGAGTACACCACCAACAATCTAGGTGCCAGTATATCAACAAATTTGGCATAAAATTCTATAGGTAGCCCGTCCACCCCCGGGGTTTTGTTTCGCGCCATATGTTTAATTGCCCCCCTTATCTCTGCCAATGTTATGGGCCCCCCCAATTCTGTCGCTTCCTCGCTATCCAACACCGGCAGCGGAATCGGATCCAGGTACTCCCCTATCTCCGAGACCTCTGCCTCCAGGTGGCTTTCATACAGTCCCGTATAATAGGATTGAAAGCGCGCCAGGACTGCTGATTGAGAATAAACCACATCCCCATCTTCCTTTCGTATACTCATGACCAGGCACCCCCTTGGCTCCGGATCAGCTAGTTTGGCCAAGAGCGAACCCACTCTATCACGCTCCTCATGCACCTTAGTAACATATGACTTATAATCATAGCACCGCAGCCGCTCCGTCTCAGTCGCCACCATTTCTTCAGCCTGCATCAGTTGTTCCTGTAAGTCTGGCCGCTCAGGCCTTCGTCGTTCCAGCCCTCTCAACACCTCTTCTGCTTTCGCAAGGTCATTCAGAACTGCTTTTCTCGCATTCGAAAATCTGCCCATGCATACCCCCCTCACCACCACTTTCATTGCATCCCACTCCACTGATCTGGTCGAGGCCGAGCCTCCATTGTCTTCAAAATAACAGTCAATGCCCTGTCGAACCGTGTCGCTAAACACCAGATCTTCCAATGTATCAGGCCGCAGTCGCCATGATGGAACCGCCTATCTCGCCTGTTGCCACTGCATTGAGATCAGTAAAGGGTTATGATCCGAAATGGTTCTAGTCAAATATTCAGACTGGGTCACCACAGCCGCCAGGGGGCCGCCGCATAGCACAGAGTCCAGTCGAACATGCAAGTCATGAAGCGTGGAAAAGTAAGAGTAATCCCTGATCTCAGGATGTTGTACCCTCCACACATCTATCAATCCCCACCTCTCCTGCCATTCCCTCCTTTGGGTTGCTAGCATGCGCACCGGGGAATCGACCAATGGCGGATGTGACCTATCCAGCTGCACATCTGTGATTGAGTTAAAATCTCCTGCCAGTAAGAGAGGGCCCGCCAAGAAATAGGCCAGAGGAGTATTAATCCTACTCATGTTCCTGCTGTTCTGTGATTTTTATGGTGATAGCAGCTAACTCTGCATTACCCGTCTCAACCATCTCTGACAAGTTAATGCATTATATACTGTAGCTGCTCCTGCATAATACAATGAGGCCCATGCAAAAACTTCACTTTGTATTGTGCTTAGTGTTACTGCAATAATACTACCTGCGTACTACAAAAGGTTATTCATTGAGTTACATGTTAAAGTCTCAGCCTCTCCTATCTTTTCTGTGCAGAGATCTCCACTCCAGCTGCGGAGAGCTCTGCACATGTACAACTACCTTATATGGTAAATGTGGAAAGGATGGAGGGAGTGGCTGGGACATGGAGAATAATTAGTACTAAATAGAAGGGGGTCAGGGAGGATAAGGAGGGGTTTAGGGAGTGACGAAGACCTACCCATAAAAGAGTAAGCCTGTTGTGATTCATAAACTACACTTCTATTGTTACTACTGCCAAAAAGGATCCAAACCAATTGTAAATGTACTCCAGCTCAGACTTGGAGTAAGTCCAGCATCACACACGGCCAACCACTGGTACTGCTACACCCTTGCATAGAAAATAATGGAAGCAGGGACTTAAAATAGAACCACATGGAAAATAATGTATATACATTTATTTTAAGGTTAAATATATACATTTGTATAAAAATAAAGAATACATTTTATTTTATCATAAAATATTTTAATAACGTTTTTATTTGAAATATAAATGTAATTTTTTTTAGAAATAAATAATTGCATTAATTCTTTACATAACTTTTAGTAATTTTTAATACATGAAAAATAAAAGCATTTAACTTTAGGGTGAGAATTGTTTGAAATTAATTTTAAAAAAATATGTTTAAATTAAAAAAATATTTAATTAAAAATTAATTTACCAAGGCAGTATCTTTTTACTTATTTTGTTCTGCATTTAAAAAAAATATGTAGAATTGATTGACCTTAATATTTAACATAAAAATATGTTTACTAATTTCTTTAAAATGTAATAAACTTAAAAAAATTCCCTATACTTTACCACAAGGAGATCACCACCTCGGTGGCGAAGACCTCTGCCTATGTGTGAAAAGTTACTAGTAATTACTTTACACTCAAAACCTTGGCTCCACTCTCTGTTTCAGGTGATGTCCACATATAAGTCTTCACTTTGCAGTAAATGTACACTTGGAAATGGTGATTAGCCATCAGTTGTAAATTTACTGCAAAGTGTTAGAATAAATGTACACGGGAAGAGTTCTTCACTTGCAAATTTACCGTTGTGAATAGGTCCCATGATGGAGTCTAGACTGACGAAATCAGTAAGGAGAATGGTTTCTTAGTTATTTTGCCACATTTTCACTCCAGCATGCCAGGATTTTAATGTGTTCTACCTCAACCAAATTACATGGGCTTTCACTGAGAGTAGAGTTTGGATGCCCCAGAAACTGTTTCAGTGTGTGCTAAACGGCCAGCCCCACAAACATGCATGTCCACGGGGCAGGGGATGCCTGAAACCCTAATACTTGACCCATTTGATGATACCGATGTATGTGCCGATAGCGATCAGAGTGTCTGCTGAGCACCAGCTGTAGTTTTATCGGTACAGAACGGGAATATCGTCGTAAAAATATCGACTAACATAAATATCGCTGCAAAAATATCTACAGGAAGAAATATCGATGACAAAAATATAGTCTGACCAGAATATCGACAGACAGGTAAGTAATATCGATAACATTAATATAGTTGTAATAAGTATTGTTTACAAAAACATAGTTTACAAAAATATCGTTTTTTAAATAATTATAAGTAATGTAGTGTTTTTAATGAGTATTTGTTGTCAAAGTAGTATTTTTGTAGTATTTTATCAGTTAATAATGTATTTTATGTTGAATTTAGTATTAATAGTTCCGTAGCGGGTTGTGGGTTTATAGGGGAGTAGGGTGGGAAGTAATTTAAATATAATAAAATAATAGATTAATTAATGTTTTACATGAATATAAATAGTGTAATAAATAATAGTTAATTAATTTCAATTAGTTAATTGATTAATAATTATGTAACTAATTATGTTAATTGTTTAATTAATTTTAGGTGTGTGTACTGGAATTTTTTAGTGAAAATGTAGTAAATTAATTACATTTTAATTGAATAATTATTTAATTAATGATTAATTAAATAAAAATAAAGATTTGTTATTTTATAAATGACTAAATACATTTAGTAATTTTTACACCTACACTATCCAACGCTTTCCCTACTGTTGCACCCTCTGGAGTGGGAATAGTAATTTTTACCCCTACGCTATCCAACGCTTTCCCTACTGTTGCACCCTCTGGAGTGGGAATAGTAATTTTTACCCCTACGCTATCCAACGCTTTCCCTACTGTTGCACCCTCTGGAGTGGGAATAGTAATTTTTACCCCTACGCTATCCAACACTTTCCCTACTGTTGCACCCTCTGGAGTGGGAATAGTAATTTTTACCCCTACGCTATCCAACGCTTTCCCTACTGTTGCACCCTCTGGAGTGGGAATAGTAATTTTTACCCTTACGCTATCCAACACTTTCCCTACTGTTGCACCCTCTGGAGTGGGAATAGTAATTTTTACTCCTACGCTATCCAACGCTTTCCCTACTGTTGCACCCTCTGGAGTGGGAATAGTAATTTTTACCCCTGCGCTATCCAACGCTTTCCCTACTGTTGCACCCTCTGGAGTGGGAATAGTAATTTTTACTCCTACGCTATCCAACGCTTTCCCTACTGTTGCACCCTCTGGAGTGGGAATAGTAATTTTTACCCCTACGCTATCCAACGCTTTCCCTACTGTTGCACCCTCTGGAGTGGGAATAGTAATTTTTACCCCTACGCTATCCAACGCTTTCCCTACTGTTGCACCCTCTGGAGTGGGAATAGTAATTTTTAAACCTACACTATCAAATGTTTTAACTAATAATATATTGTATATTTTAATTATATGTATGTATTATTGTTTTTATATAAAGTAATGTGTTAAATATATGTATATGTACACATTTATTAAGTTTATAATGAAAAAGTGTAGTTAATTTGTTTTAAATAGTTAAAAAATAAAAGTAATGTAATGTATTTTGTTAATAGTACTTATATTTATTTATTATTTAATGTAATTTTAATTAATTTAAAAAGTCGATATTTTTTACATCTATATTTATTACAACGATATTTTTGAGTAGATATTTATGTACTTACCTGTTTAAGTATAGGGTGTCGATATTTTTGTAAACGATATTTTTACAACTATATTTATGTCAACTATATTTTAGTAATCGATATTTCAACACCCTACCAGTTTTATCATCTAAGGAACACCTGCACTTCTCATTCTCTTCTCAAACTTGCTTAGTGCTTCACATTCCTGGGTGTCACCTGCTCCCGCTACAAATTAGTGTACCAGGTGCATAGGAGAGGAAGGCTACAATGACTGTTAGTATTCAGCATCATTCTTAATAGGGCGAACATCTTCACTTGTAGGTCAGCGACTTTAGGCTATGTTTTTAACTGCAGGTGCCTACTCAGCTCTTTGGGGTGTGTTGGGCACTATTATTTTATTTTGAAAGTAAGAAGCTTTCTGAAGTTTTGTTGTAGCATTAAGATGTGTTACATGAAGTCATTCACTCTGTTGATCTGAAGTCTGCCACAACCCAAGCACCTCCTTCTTCTGCTCCAAAATCAGTTGCAGGATTATCTATCACTTGGTAGGTCCTGGTCATTTACTAAACCTTTGCTATTTGTATGGCTTGTCTTAATTTACTTGTTCCTTGTTACTATCGTCATGTGTACACCTTGCTGCTGATACAGGAGATCTTTCTTTTTCTGTTTGATTCTTTAACCCTGTTCTCTGACTATCGTGAGACTGGGAATTAGCTTTCCCCATCTGTCACAGGTATAAACCATTGAGGTCTGATCCATTGCTACTCCGCCCCTTGCTCACCTGTCCTACATTAGCTGTCAATTCACAGCACACCAGCATCACTACTTATTGGAGGGAATGTGGACAGGGCTCTGATGGTGCCTGTAGGTGGACTCTTTTGCCTGTTGGTGCTCGTCTTTCCAGATGCAAAGCCAAACAGCAAACAAGACAAACTCCATCACTTACGAAAACTGGCACTCCAAACACAGAAGGGCTGTTTTGGGCTGTGATTGAAAACATACATGACACTTACAACAAAGCAACAGATGAAAGGCTGAAACCAATAAAACCACTCTATCTAGATTGTCCGGTGGGCTGATCCTAAATGCGAAGACACTCCATCCACGTCATGGCTGAAAGGGGCTGAGCCAAATTCCCAGTAGGTATTAGTCTATGTAATGTTTACTTCAGTGCAACAGTCTGGTAGAGAACTAAATCTGTCTCCAGGCCAGACTTAATAATAATAATTTGGCTTAGAAGTAAAGAAAAGGGGGGCGTGGCTAAGGCGGTGAACATGGCGGACGCAGCCTAAGTGAGCTCCGTCCCGCCGATCATTTATCCGACGAGAATTCTGCGTCCCCCTGACCCTGGGACGTAATAACCGGAGTGATTGGCTGTCGGAGCTGGACGCGGTGCCTCGGCTGCAATTTGAACGCTTAAGACGGCTGCTAGGCGGAGGTCCGGACTCCGAGGAGGTGCGGCCATGCTGGCACACGGAAGCCGGGACCTCGAGTTTGAGGACGCCGGGCGGAAGTGCAGCGCGGCCGGTGTGGATGCGGTGCAGTGGGCGACTCATCACTTCCGGTGATTGGACGACCGCAGTGCGCCACAAGATACGGCGGGGGAAGGTCGCAGCGGCTAGAGACACGGCTGCAATACTCCAATATTAAGGCTGACAAGGTGAGGGGCGCGGAGGGGACTGGGCAGGCCCCACTCGGCGGTCGTGTTGGACCGGGGGGACGCTGATGGTTCGCGAGTGAGGCGGAACACCTCTCCCGCTTTTCCCCCCTGCCCTCTGATGGAACTCGGCAAATAGTAACGGCGCTCACTGCAGGGGAGGCGAATGACCTCTGCCGAGGCTAACCACCGCGATCAGACTGCGCCTCCTGCACGGCGCGTCAGGGCGTGCCCCCGGTTCAGCAGCACTATAAGGTCACTAAGGAGACCCCCCTGGGACGAGGGACCTGGGCACTGACGACCGCTCGTTGAGTGGGTGAACACGAGCCGAAACACGGTGGTGTTCGGAGGTGGAGGCGGGCAACCCCGCGCGGAGCCTGTGCCTGCTTGCACTCTGTGGCCCGGTTCCTTGATGGTGGTCTTAGACGGAATGGTGGCGAGGCCCTCGAAGTGACACCTACACAACAGTGAGACCAATACAACCCCGGCACTGAACATAGAGCACTTACCAATAACAGGGTTGGAAGGGGGCGCAGAGCCATTGATGTGCCGCTGGTGCAAGGAGACGAGACAACGCGGGCGGACACACAGACTGGCCTAGGGGTAGACACTCATACCCTGATCAATATTCCTGTAGCACCCTGGACCCAGTACTTATATTCACAGGCCAACATGACGAGGGGTGGCAACAGTGGACATACCTCGAAGCAAGGCACGATAGACAAGTTTACGGGGTCGTCTGGGGGTGCTGGAGCATCGGGGGGCCCTCCAATATCCGGCCCGGATAATGCCGCCCTCATGGCGGCGATAACACAATCCAGAGACATGCTAGATGCAAAAATAGGGGCAGTTGGGGCCGACATTACTTTGCTGCGCCAGGATCTGCGTAACGCTGTGGCTCGCATTACAGAAACTGAGACCAGAATCACGGGAGTGGAGGACGATGTGGCGACCCTGAAGAAGAAGGTGGCCAACATGGAGAGGATCCAGAAGGGCCTTGCCCTGCGAGCTGAGGATGCCGAAGGGCGTGCTCGGAGAAACAATCCACGCTTTGTGGGATTTCCGGAGGGCTGTGAAAAGGGCGACATGGAAGCCTTCCTGACCCGCTGGCTGGAGGGGTGGCTCCCTCCGGAGTCCCTTTTGCGCTGTTTTATTATTGAACGCGCGCACCGAGCAGTGATCCAAAAGCCACCGGTAGGAGCTCGCCCTCGACCAGTGACAACCAAGCTGCTCAATTACCATGACCGCGACACGATCCTGCGGCAAGCGCGCTTAAAGGAGCCTCTACTATTTGACAATCACAAAATCCTGATATTTCCGGACTACACCAGGCTGGTACAGCAACAACGCCAGTCCTTTACCGCGGCCAAGGCGCGACTGAGGGGCTTAAATATCCAGTATGCTTTGCTTTACCCGGCCCACCTGCGGTGGTTTTTCAGTCCCGGACCCAATTCTTTAATACTCCAGAAGAAGTTTTTGCCTGGACAGACGAGACAGTCCGGATCAGAGTGCATACCCCCCCGGGTCGAGACTCAGACTCATCCTCCACGGCGGGCCCCCTCGGACCCCCTGGCGGTCGCGAAGCAGAAGTAATTGGAGATCTCGGACAAAGAAG
Source organism: Lissotriton vulgaris (assembly GCF_964263255.1). Taxonomy (NCBI): domain Eukaryota; kingdom Metazoa; phylum Chordata; class Amphibia; order Caudata; family Salamandridae; genus Lissotriton; species Lissotriton vulgaris. The sequence continues at coordinate 43,799 of NW_028243552.1, forward strand.
AATCCTCCTCCAGAGGGTGGAGCTGCAGAGGCCACCGAAGATAAGGACTCTCAAAACCAGGCATCATGACCTCCGAAGGAGTGTGGCGGTCTGCAGACCACGACCCGGGGAGGGGATTGGACTCCTCCTGGACACAGACGACTTTTGCAGTTTGCTGCCTGTGACTTCAGCTGAACAAGTAACTTTGTGGTTAGGGGACGCGGGTTGGGGGACGACATAGGGAGGGCGGACACGACCCCTCAGTTCAGAAGGGTTTGTTAGTGGGGGGTAAGTTGGGACTAAGTGGGTAGTTTTTGGCGATCCATTGGGATAGTGGGTCTCTGACCTCCCGTTGGGGGCCGGTGACGATCTATACCGCGACAGGTACTTCAATGTTGCTGAGGTATGGGGTGGGGGGAGGTGGGTGAGTTCTGGGGGTAGTTAGAAATGGGGAGGTAGCGGGGGGTTTGTTGAGGGTGCGTTTGGGCAGGATGGGAGGAGAGGGAGGGGTCGGGGTGCAGTTGGGGGGGTTGTTGGTATCGACACAGTGTCCGTTCGAGTCCGGTTGCAAATATATGTGTGTGTGTGGCTCCAAGTGCCCAGGACCCTGATTTTTCTGCCCATCGATGGCGGTTGACGCCCAGGGGACAGGCCCTTCACAGGCGTTATTGGGGGTGGTGAGTTGGAATGTCCGGGGAATGCTCGATAAAATAAAGAGAGGTGCGGTGTTGCGGCTAGGGAAGAGGGAGCGGGCGGATGTGCTTCTCTTGCAAGAGACGCATCTCCTAGGCACTAAAACCCTTGGCTTGCAGCAGTATGGCTATCAACAGGTTTTTTATGCAGGTTTTGTGAGAGGTTCCCGAGGGGTCGCAGTCTTAATACATCGCAGACTGACCTATGTACATGAGACACAATGGGTTGATGCCCACGGCAGATTCGTTTTTATTAAAGGTATGGTGGGTGATGAGCCAATAGTCTTTGGTAGTGTGTATGCCCCACCCCCATTGCAAGAGGCACTCATTGAAAAGTTGTTTGAAGTATGGGCCGAAATCCCGAACGTAATGGCGATTGTAGGCGGCGACTGGAACGATGTGATGAATGGACGAATGTATCGATATAGGCCCGGAGGGGGTCTTATAGCAGATACCCCCACTAAATTGAGCGGCTTAGTACAGGGAATGGGATGGATTGATGCATGGCGGTACCAACATACTCATAGCCGCGAATACTCCTATGTCTCTGCAGTACATAAGTCCTTTTCCAGACTTGACTACCTCTCCGGGGAGTCGATATTGCCTGGTGTGCGGCGGCCCGCAGGACCCGTAAGGAGGAAATAGAGGAGGCAGCGAAACAGGTCCGGGACCTAGAGGAGGAGTGTAATACTGGGGGTAATGTAGATGCCGTCGGGCAGCTGCTGCTGGCGCAGCAATCTTATACGTCCCTGCTACTGAACGAGGCTCGCCAGCTGTGGTTGGCCACGCAGAGTAGAATTTATCAATGGGGAGATAAATCCAGTACCATGCTATACAGGCTTTGTCAGAGTACCTTCCAGGCGCAGTCCCTGCCGGGACTTCGGGACGAGATAGGGGACCCTGTGACGGTCCCGGAGAAACTGGCGGCCAGCTTTGCACAGTATTATGCGGCCCTGTATGCCCCTCGGGAAGTTCTCCCAGCGGAGAATGTAGACAAATTCCTGGCAGACCTCCCGCCGCGGGCGCTTTCAGATGAGGGACGCGACCGGCTGGAGCTCCCACTATCGATGGAGGAGCTGGACACGGCACTTGGGGAACTGAACACTGGTAAGGCCCCGGGGCCTAATGGATTCCCATGTGAATTCATGAAGACATTTCATCTCCAACTGGGGGTGCGCTATAGAAGGGCACTGGAGGCGGCCAGGGAGCGTGGTCACCTTCCGATGGACTGGCGACACGCTGAAATCGAGGTCTTCTGTAAGCCTGGGAGGCCCTCTGAACACCATTCCTCATATAGGCCAATATCGCTCCTAAACGTTGAAGCGAAAATACTGGCGAAGGCCCTGGCCAATCGCCTCCTCCCATACATTACGGATCTGGTCCACCCAGATCAGGCTGGATTTATGCCCCACAGGGCGATGAGGCACAACATCCGACGCGCGCAGGTGATGGTGGAGGCGGCCCCAGGCTGCCGGGATCCCGGCGGCACTCCTTCTGGCTGACATTGATAGAGCCTTTGACTCACTAAGCTGGGTCTATCTCCGAGCGCTCCTGTCCCGCCTAAACCTTGGGCCCCGTTTCCTCTCATACTTACAGTTGCTGTACACAGATCTGACGGCGTCGGTGAGGGTGGCGGGAGCGGTGTCCGACCCCTTCTCTATCGGCCGAGGTACCAGACAGGGCTGCCCCCTTTCACCCTATTTATTTGCCCTGGCCATGGAGCCGCTGGCGGCGTGGGTGCGAGTGGACGCGCAGATGCGGGGAGTTGAGTGGGAGATGGGACCGTCCGATCGAATTGCACTATATGCTGACGACGTCCTCTTCTTCCTCACAGACATAAATAGGTCAGGGCCTAGAGTCCTTGAGATAATGCGGATATTCGGAGAGGTATCCGGCCTATACTTGAACGTACGGAAATCGACGCTGTGGGTGCTGGGGGGACGCGGGAGGCAAGGAGCCTGGGCGTCAGCGCTGCAAGAGGCGGCTGGCGGCATTAAATATCTGGGCGTCTTCTTGACGGATGTACCTGGAGTGGCTTGGGCACGTAATGTGGTGCCTGTTTGGGATCGCATACGATCTGATATGAAAACATGGTCCAGAATGCCCCTGAATATATATGGTCGATCGGCAATATTCAAGATGGTGGCTCTCCCGCATCTCCTATATCAGCTGCAAAATCACCCCTATCCCATAGCGCCACAGTAGTTTAGACAAGTGAATTTGGCGTTCAGCCAGTTTCTTTGGGCCGGAGGAGTGGCGAGGGTGGCACTCCGCACCTGCTTCCTCTCCACGTATTGTGGTGGCCTAGCAACATCAGATATCTTGTCCTATTACCAAGCGTCTCACTTGTTGGTACTGAATGAATGGTGGTATGGGGACCGGGGCGACCCGGCCTATGCCCTTGAGAGATACATGATGGATCCGGATACGCTGCATACCATTCTATATTCGGCGGCCGTAAGGAAGAGGCTCCCAATGGTTACCCAGGTGATTTTCCGAGTGTGGCGTGGTGCCCTACGCCGCATGGGGTGGTGGAATAAATTAACGAGAGAAACTCCACTGTGGCAGAACGGGCGGCTGCCGGCTCTGGCGTCCCTGCAGGGATTCCGGGGCTGGGATGCCATCGGCATATCGGCGCTGGGACACGTCATGAAAGGCACGACCCTCAAGTTGTTGCAAGCATTGAGAGAAGAATATGATATGCCTCGAACCCAATTTTTTAAATACCTGCAACTGCGACACGCCTTGTGCCCCTCCTTGGTAGGCCTTGACTCGTTGCCCGAATTTAGTCCCCTTGAGGCCAAGGTGTTATGGGGGAACTGGAAGAGTAGAAAATATCTAATATATCAGACCCTAGATACGCATTGCTCTTCTCCACTAGATAAACCACGATCTGTGTGGGAGGGAGACATAGGTGCCTTGGAGGAAGAAGTCTGTAGGGAAGCCCTGGAAGCTCTGAGAGGAGCGGCAATAGGAGTGCGCCTACGTTTCATTCAATTCAAATATCTACATAGAGCCTACTATACTAGAGACCGATTGTGGAGAGCTGGTTTGATTGCCTCCCCTGAGTGCTTGCGGTGTGGGCGTGCGGTGGGCACATTTATACACACGGTATGGTCGTGTGAGAAGCTGTCGAGGTTTTGGATGGGTGTATGGAATTGCTTGTCTGAGGTGTTGGGCTGAGACCTTTCCCGCTCACCGCAGCTGGGCCTTCTTCATGTTATGGAACAGGTTGGAGGAAATATATATAAACGCCATCTGCTGGTCCTGGGCCTTACAGTGGCCAAAAGAGACATAGCTCGAGCCTGGAAGGACCCCAGGGCTCCTTTGATAGAAGTGTGGAGGAAGGGTTTGGACTTTTGCATGGGACTGGAGCGCCCGATTTTCGAGGCCAGGGGCTGCCCCGGAAACATTTTAAAATATGGAAGCGGTGGGCGGACTATAGAGGGCTATGGCTGGAACCACCAGCGCAGCAGGAGGCTGATGTAGAACAATTGCTCGTTGATCCTGGGAGTACACACTGATTGTGATTTGATAAGTTTTACTTTTGGACCATGTAGACACTGTGCGGGGATGGGGGTGGGATCCGGGAAGGAGGGCAGGGGGGGAGTTCGGGTTTGTTCTTTTATATCAAAATGTTGATTGAACTGAATGTATGTGATGGCTCATTATTTGCTCACTGGTCCTCCGGTTTAATGGGGGGCAGTGTCCTCTATGTAATTCATCAACAACATAATAAAAACTTGTTCTGAAAAAAAGAAATAAAGAAAAGGGTGCAGAAAGGCAGGTAGAGTACGTGGCCAATAAAGACAAGAAACGGAATGTGCAGTGGAGTAGGAAGTTCGGAGTCTGCCATCCAAGGGCCAGAAAGTGACATATAGAATTATCTAAGGTGTCTCCATGCGGCGTGATCCCCAACCTAGCTAAACATGTCAGCCATTCTTTTGTCATCGTTCCATTGTATTGTATTTTAAGCCCTTTTCTGTCTTTTTCTTCAGATTGCACTATATATTTTCCACTTATTATTATTTTATGGCAAGACCGGAGGCTCCTATTATGCTTTTCTAATCTTGCTTTATTGTAACAGCAGCCAAGATAAGTAATACAAAACTACAGTTCCCAGGGGACTAGGTGAACAGCTGGCCAATGGGAATGTAAAAAACGATAACATAATGACCAATCAGCAACCTCCAATTCAGTTGCAGTATCAAAAAACCATCCTTGCCTGACAATGCATTGGCAAGGTAAAGTAAAAAACTCAGTCATTTAACTGATTTAAATAAGTGCATGTCTCTATGTATAGCCTAAACCCCCTTTTTTTGGCTAAATATACGCTGCACACCAAGGTGAGGAAATTATGCCCTCTTACATCTCTGAAAATTCGATTAAATGCGCATGTGACAATACACAAACATGTGCATGATAATTCACCAATCCCGGGGAGCACAAAAAACCAATGCAAGTTCAAGTATACATGTAGGGAAACAACGTGTAACTAAAATCCCAATTCTTACAGTTTCAGGAAGCTCATCAGTCCTGATGATGATCTAAAGCTATATAGATCGAAACGCCGTCGACCTACCCAAGGATTTTCACTCATTCTATTGTATATAAATGTTGTTTTTTAACCTTGTTGTTGTTGTGTGACAGTCCGTTCACTTTGATCACTTTTGTCACGTCCTGCACCGTACTATTCACCTGAGCACCTGAAATACAGTATAAATATTTATGTATATCTAAAAAAGAAAGATTAAAATAAAAATTCCTACTTGTACCTACAGTTCTTGCTCCCCAGCGTTTATTAAATACTCGCTATTTTGACCTCTTTTCCAGGACCTAATTAGGCCTAACCTGAACCATTGTTCCTTAAAAAGCATCGCTCTACCCCAGGTTCTACTTTGTGGGGTTCCCTTGTTTACAAAAAACATTCCATGCGCAGTGGCTACACTGCAAGGGTATCACTCATTGAGTGGTTTTTTCTCCCAACACCTAGAAACTCGGTGCCTTTCTCCAGATAATGTCTACAAATACAGCCATTACCTACACAGAAGAATATATTGCTACAAAACTTGCAGGTCCATCGCTGTTTAAAGGTCCTGTAACCAACTCTGGGGCCCCCACAGACACAGCTAGTGAGAAACTTGCTCAATTAGAACACCTTAAGAAAAAACATATACGAACAGAACTTCATGCTCGCATGCTAACAGATTATCTGAGAGCAGAGGTCATCCCAATAGGCCTCCAGGTGCGAAACGTACCAGCGATCTTTATCCAAGACCCCAAATTCAAACTAGGCTTCTCCCATATCGGTACCACGTTGTGGTAAATAAAATGACCGGACTATTTTTCCATGCATTAAATATCAATAAAGGACAGCTCAATCAAATGAGAGGCAGAGTCCGTGGTATCTGAGTCATACGGGCTTTAATTATGCTCCTCGAGGAACAGGACATCATGTTCCATCACCACTAAGGTTCAGGAAGGGACATTCAACATTTTATTAACATCACACATTATATATAGTAAAACAGTAGATTGAAATGAATGCAGTAGGCGGAACTTAGTGAAAAGTAAAAGATAAGAACACATGTGCATAACAGGAGGCGTGTAAGAAGGCGTACACATGGGCGTGTACCTGACATGTCAGAGAAACGTCACACGAAGTGTCATAAGTGGGTGGATACATGGCGAATTCCTGCAGGGTCAGCAGAAACTCTTGGCCTAGATGCGCGCGCAACTGAGCATGACGTGTAACTGGGGAGAACTGGGGGCTTTGACTTTAACACTAGTAGAGGAGACTGGTGTCTGGGATGTCAGAACGACCTGTACCTATAGCATATCTGGTATCTCATGTTTGGAGGATGCAGTATCTGAAGTAAAAGGTCTCTCGGACAGAGGCTGTTCAATACTGGATGCTAGTGCGTGCATACGTGTCTTGGTGAAATACATGGGGCCATGGGCCTACCATGGTAACGGGTACTGTAAATCACTTGCAAGGAGGACAGGAAGGCCGGGCCCTTTGCTCTGCAGCCGGGAATATGTTTACCTATTTCACTAGACTGGAATGTGTTTTCGAGGAGGCTGAGCAGATAACTGTAGGAAAAATACTGTCTTTGGCAGGAAGGCCAGGCTGAGCCGGGCACCACTTCGCTGGGCAGGAAGTAAGGCAGAGGTCAGGGATGCATACCTAAAATGCAGCTTTTAGAGACAGAAGAGGCTATGAAGCCTCAATTAAGGGCCTAGCTCGACTGGGCCAGGAAACATGGAGAAAACGTGTGCGAGATTCAGAAGTGTACCATGTAAAGACGTTGGCACCATAGGCCTAGAAGCCTAATAAACGTACTTTTCTTGGAGAATTATATAACTGACATGTTAACGTTTGACGCAAATGCATATGCGTCTTTCTAGCATGCACGGAAAGGAAGTTACATGACATACAAGGAACATGGGTGCATGGATGGGGTGCGAGTGGGGGACACATTAGCTACCTGAAAATTTCTATTACCTCATTCCCTCTTTGGCCCCTACTTCACCCTTTAGGATATATCTATATTCATGAGACCATCTATCTGTTCATATAGCATCATTTGTTCATCTTTCTTTATTCGGGAACGGGAACGTGGACTTGGACGGGGAATACAAGCTGTGGCGCACAAGCCGCAAATCGCTGGCCCACATTGCAGACAGAGACAACAACTGAATACTATGAGCAGTATTATTCCTAGGAATTCCTTTGGGAGAAAACCACGGACACTGGCCATACTTCTGGACCTCTTGTGACGCTGTTGCCTGCTCCCGCTGTTACCGCAACTGATGGCCGGACCCGCTCCGCGGGTCCTGCTGCGCGGTTAGCAGCGGCAAACATCACTGAACCCTCCAGCAGGGACTTGGGCGCTTCCTCTGACCGGCAGGGCTGCGAGCTTCCAGCGGGGGACTCCAAGGACCAGGAGTCCCCGCGCGCCCGTCACCACCTGGGCTGCTCTCCCTGCCGGCTCCACCCCCATCCCACCTCTTGAAATCGGCGCTTGCAATCTCTGAGAGCGGATTCCTTTGGGAGAAAACCACGGACACTGGCCATACTTCTGGACCTCTTGTGACGCTGTTGCCTGCTCCCGCTGTTACCGCAACTGCTGGCCGGACCCGCTCCGCGGGTCCTGCTGCGCGGTTAGCAGCGGCAAACATCACTGAACCCTCCAGCAGGGACTTGGGCGCTTCCTCTGACCGGCAGGGCTGCGAGCTTCCAGCGGGGGACTCCAAGGACCAGGAGTCCCCGCGCGCCCGTCACCACCTGGGCTGCTCTCCCTGCCGGCTCCACCCCCATCCCACCTCTTGAAATCGGCGCTTGCAATCTCTGAGAGCGGATTCCTTTGGGAGAAAACCACGGACACTGGCCATACTTCTGGACCTCTTGTGACGCTGTTGCCTGCTCCCGCTGTTACCGCAACTGCTGGCCGGACCCGCTCCGCGGGTCCTGCTGCGCGGTTAGCAGCGGCAAACATCACTGAACCCTCCAGCAGGGACTTGGGCGCTTCCTCTGACCGGCAGGGTTGCGAGCTTCCAGCGGGGGACTCCAAGGACCAGGAGTCCCCGCGCGCCCGTCACCACCTGGGCTGCTCTCCCTGCCGGCTCCACCCCCATCCCACCTCTTGAAATCGGCGCTTGCAATCTCTGAGAGCGGATTCCTTTGGGAGAAAACCACGGACACTGGCCATACTTCTGGACCTCTTGTGACGCTGTTGCCTGCTCCCGCTGTTACCGCAACTGCTGGCCGGACCCGCTCCGCGGGTCCTGCTGCGCGGTTAGCAGCGGCAAACATCACTGAACCCTCCAGCAGGGACTTGGGCGCTTCCTCTGACCGGCAGGGCTGCGAGCTTCCAGCGGGGGACTCCAAGGACCAGGAGTCCCCGCGCGCCCGTCACCACCTGGGCTGCTCTCCCTGCCGGCTCCACCCCCATCCCACCTCTTGAAATCGGCGCTTGCAATCTCTGAGAGCGGATTCCTTTGGGAGAAAACCACGGACACTGGCCATACTTCTGGACCTCTTGTGACGCTGTTGCCTGCTCCCGCTGTTACCGCAACTGCTGGCCGGACCCGCTCCGCGGGTCCTGCTGCGCGGTTAGCAGCGGCAAACATCACTGAACCCTCCAGCAGGGACTTGGGCGCTTCCTCTGACCGGCAGGGCTGCGAGCTTCCAGCGGGGGACTCCAAGGACCAGGAGTCCCCGCGCGCCCGTCACCACCTGGGCTGCTCTCCCTGCCGGCTCCACCCCCATCCCACCTCTTGAAATCGGCGCTTGCAATCTCTGAGAGCGGATTCCTTTGGGAGAAAACCACGGACACTGGCCATACTTCTGGACCTCTTGTGACGCTGTTGCCTGCTCCCGCTGTTACCGCAACTGCTGGCCGGACCCGCTCCGCGGGTCCTGCTGCGCGGTTAGCAGCGGCAAACATCACTGAACCCTCCAGCAGGGACTTGGGCGCTTCCTCTGACCGGCAGGGCTGCGAGCTTCCAGCGGGGGACTCCAAGGACCAGGAGTCCCCGCGCGCCCGTCACCACCTGGGCTGCTCTCCCTGCCGGCTCCACCCCCATCCCACCTCTTGAAATCGGCGCTTGCAATCTCTGAGAGCGGATTCCTTTGGGAGAAAACCACGGACACTGGCCATACTTCTGGACCTCTTGTGACGCTGTTGCCTGCTCCCGCTGTTACCGCAACTGCTGGCCGGACCCGCTCCGCGGGTCCTGCTGCGCGGTTAGCAGCGGCAAACATCACTGAACCCTCCAGCAGGGACTTGGGCGCTTCCTCTGACCGGCAGGGCTGCGAGCTTCCAGCGGGGGACTCCAAGGACCAGGAGTCCCCGCGCGCCCGTCACCACCTGGGCTGCTCTCCCTGCCGGCTCCACCCCCTTATTCACTAATCCTATAGGCATAAAAGAGTAACAACGTTCCCGCTGCGCGGGAGGGCGCCGGGAGAAGCCACCACCCAACCACCAACACCTGGGCTGCTCTCCCCGCTGGCCACGCCCCCCCCGCCTATCACCGAATGACAGCACAGCAGTAGTATTACTAGGAGTGCAGTAACCCCGCCTCGCGGGAGCGAGCGGGAGCGACCGGGAGAAGCCCGGGACAAGGGCGGGACCGTTTGAGGCCGTTCGAGGACTAAGAGGACTGGCCTGGCCCACCCCCCTTGGTTCCTTCCACGGCCTGGTCTTTGAGCCTAGTGAGTACCATACACAAATTGTAACTGTTACACACTATGTGTACCCGGGCGAGCCGCAGTAAGACTGCGCTGGGATTAACCAAACAAAATGGCACCTTGGACGATTTCCTGGTAAAAACAAATAGGGCTATAGATGCCGAAATTACAAAAATGCAGAAGAGGGTTTCTATCGAGCTAGATGCCGCACGCAGACTTTCCCAAACATTTGCTAACTCTAAAAAATCTTCCCTGGGAAACATTGCGTCCGCTGCATCTCCCCAACAGGCGGCACGTCCCCCTCCTTTGTTGATTCTTGCCGACGTCCATAACTCCCCCCCTTCTTCCTCTCCTCCACTATTAGATTCTTCCTTCATTTTCTCACCCATGTCTGTCCAACCCAGTGAGGGTGAACCACCCACCGAACAGGGAAATTCTACCACCTTGCCGGATATACCTGCCCCTTCCTTCTCTGTAGCAAAAAGTATAAACCCAGGCCGCCAAGTTTCAAAGAAGAAAAACAATGCAAAATCTGCCTATGCCCGCAAGAAAGCCAAAGTTGCTAGGCAGCAGTTTTTCAATCATAGAAGAACTCTACCCAACGCAGGGGATTCCAAACAAACACCACCTCCAGCTATCCAGCAAACAGGGGGTGATAGCAACCCCACTACTGCCCCTGTGCTAGAGAATCCTACCATCCTTGTAGATAACCTAACACTGGGAGGGCCAAATGAGACAGGGAGGGACATGGATAAAGTGGGTGACGATGAAGACTTTCTCCAGACAGTCTGGGTCACTTTAAAACAACTATTGACACCGTTCGAACTCAGACTGTCACGTATTGAGAATCACCTACTTGAAATGGATAAAACGTTAGTATCCCTGGCCACGCTTAGCCTAAAACAGCTAGAAGCAACACATCCCCATATCAATGAGGGTCCATCCCTGGCTAGAAATGCTGGCACCCAACCTGCCCCAGTCTCTAACACTGGCAACAAAGCAGCTACAGTATCTAAGGAGGTTCCCCCTGCCCCTTTGATTTTGCCCGCATCCTTACCCCCTCCGCTATCCAAACCTACCCCGATTCCCAAACCTAGGACACTTGTAAATGTCGCTGTCAACCCTCCAAAAAAAGACGATAAACCCCCTAAAAAACATGTCCAGCCCAAACCTTCTTCTAGAACCGACCAGAAGGCGAATAACCCTATCACTCCTCTTTTAGAGCGCACACCAAATTTATATCCGAATCACCAAAACTTTCGCGGAGGTTATATTGATCTCCCCCCTGAGGCTGGGCCCTACGTGGTTATCTTGGCAGGGGTACCTCCGCTTGCCCCTGACATTGTTGAAACGCAGTGGTCCTTAAAAAACAAAGTGATCCACTGGTTAAATACCAATAGGCAGATTCCTCACACCAACAGGAGTAGGGTACTAATGGTCAGGAGAGTCCCTTGGGTGGGCCGTACCTACAAATCGATACCAGGAGACTGTATCGTGGTGTCATTTGCAGACCCTCATACAGCCCACCTCATCACCACATGGGACCCACACGTGACCGAACAAACCATTGTCACTAAACCCCTTACCTTTTTCTACCCTCCTAAACAGCTAGTAGAGCATCCTGGGGCTTGGACCACAGTCCACAATCATAGATGGAAGGGTCAGGGGCAGGGATGGCAACCCACCAACAATTGGTGGGAAGGTGCTTCTACTATGAATAGGTTTGGATGCCTAGATCAGGTGGATTGACTGGGAACCGTCGACCAATCACCCCGATCAAGTGATCAAAATTACGCAATGATTGCCAGTAATAGCAATACATCGCCACTCATTGTTAGCAACTCGACTCATTTGACGGTGGTTCCAACCTCCCCTGTCCAGAACCCGCTCCCTGTGCAAGCCATACAACATTTAGACAGGGTACATTTCCAAGACCAGGTAGATGTAATAGAGAGTGTGGCCCATACACATCAGGTAGTTAGTGAACTGAAACACTCATTATTATCCTGGAATGTAGCAGGACTGGGCAATAAGATCAAGCATACACCCTGGCTGGAGACCGTCCAGAAGCATGGCATACTTTGCCTGCAAGAAACTTGGCTTGCAGAGGAAAGGCACATCATGGGGTATCGAACATTCCATTCACCTGCTGTTCCCTCCACTCAGGGCCGCAATAAAGGGGGTCTGTGTATATACATCTCGAACGTAGGGAATATAAAGGTGTATAATTTCCACTCTGACCAATATTTTCAAATCCTTTCTTTTAAATGGGGCACCACACAAAAGGTCATACTGGTGAACTTTTATAATAACATGCCAGTAAATGAAACGGAACTCATTTTAAACAAAATGTCAAACCACATCCATAAAGTGAGAGATCAAAACACGGGAGACCATACAGTTTTTTGGGTGGGAGACTTTAATTGTGCCGTCTGCCCACTTTCTGAGTTAGGTTTGTGCGGCCTTGCGGATCGTGGGGAGGACGGCCCTTTCCACTTCTCACACACCAAGCTGGGGTCTCTCCTTAATAGTATTATGTTTACTTTTGACCTCACCTTCATTAATCAGGCATGCTTTCCCCCAGTTCCCTTTGCCCCAACATATAATGGAAGAGGCTGTGAAACCACGATTGACTTTGCACTGATATCCCCCACTACACCCAATTTTATAACTTTCTGGGAGATAGGGGATGACCCAATAAGTGACCATTACCCTATTACCTTTGGGGTCAGGCTCCCAGTGGAGACAGCAAAGGAACTGAGCGGCTCACTTTATCCATTGGAGGTTACCTTAACAAAGATAAACGGCTATGTGCTTAAGTGGGAGAAATTGAATCCCACAATGTTCTTCCACAATCTAATATCATCTTGCTTTGCAGACATATCTGTCTGTCTAGAAGAAGATATTGAGCCCAAGGCGATTATGGCAGCTTTCGCCAATATTCAGGAGTACATAAAAGGTGTTCTAACTAAGAGCCACAAAAAGAATGGGAAACGTGCATCCGGGTGGTTTGATTCTAGGTGCACAGCTGCCTTAAAGAACTTGAAGAAAGTGTTAAAGGCCACTCCGAAAAACAGGGTCCAAATCTCAGAGGCCAAGACGAGAGTATAAGAGACAAATTAACCTCCGGAAAGCAACCATGAAAAAGGAGGCCTGGGAAGCGTTGGGAGAGGCCGCCAGGAACAAGGACACTAACCTTTTCTGGAAAGTGATAAGATCAGTATACAACACAAAAGATACGGACAATTGTATAGATGTAGCAATTACAGCAGAGCTCTGGGTAGAACATTATGGGAAACTCTACACCAACAGACAGGGGGACAACATGAACCAACAAAAGGCACTTTTACCCTTGAACAAATTCACGCAGGACCATCAGTCAAGTGATCCCCCAGTTTCTCCATATCCAATCGACTTGGTCTTTACCATCCTAGAAGTTGAAAATGCAATCAGGGAAAGCCCTTCAGGGAAAGCCCCTGGTCCGGACCACACACCAGTGGATGCATATAAAACAAACCTGGAATTTTGGGCTCCACTCTTAACGAACGTTTTGAATATGGGAAACAAATGCGGCCTAATTAACACCTGGTCAGATGCTATTGTGGTCCCCATTTTCAAAAAGGGAAATAGGGACGACCCGGCTTGCTACCGTCCTATATCCTTACTAGACGGCCTTATGAAAATTGCAGGAAGGATCGTCCTTAAGAGGATTCAGTCCTGGGAGACAGAAAACCAGGTTATCTCGGAATTCCAATATGGCTTCCGAAAGGGACTGGGAACCCAGGAACAATGTTTAAACCTGTCCTTATTGATGTCCAAATATACTGAGGCCAAAAAGGGGGATCTGTTTGTTACATTTGTTGACCTTAGCTCAGCATTTGATTGTGTGGATCATCTGCAGCTCTGGTCAACACTGGAGCGCATTGGGGTGGATCCCACCATCGTGGTATTCATTAAAGAACTGTATAGAGATGCTGGTGCTAGAGTGAGGTTCGGGACACAGGGGCAATGTACACAGAAATTTCCCATAAATAGAGGGGTTAGGCAAGGTTGTATACTTGCGCCCCTTCTATTTAGCTTTTACATTAACTCTGTTGTAGACCACCTAACAAATCTCCAGAATGACTATCCAGCTGTCAATGGTAGGCCTGTACCCATCCTATTATATGCCGATGACGCGGCTATTATGTCGAGGACCAGGGTAGGGTTGCAGAGAGCGGTAAGAGAATTTTCATCCTACATGGGGAAAAGAAACTTGAAAGTGAACATCTCAAAAACTTTCTCCATGCCGTGCACCCAAAAGACCAAAAGGCCACAATGTTCGATATACCTTGACGAGCAAAGAATTGAGACCACAGACACTTTTTGTTATCTGGGTGTTGTTTTTGAGAGAAAAGGAGCCTGGAAACATGCAGTATTGGCTAGGAGGCTTGCCTTTACCCGCGCTATTGGGGCCCTGAGAACTTTTGCAGCGAAAGTTGGGGGCAAACCGACTGCTGAGATGATACAGATTTACCAAGCAAAGTGTGTAGCGACAGTCACTTATGGAGCAGGCCTATGGGGCTTTGAAGATGTGTCCTCACTCCAAATTTGTGAGAACCTCTTTATTCGTTACCTATTGGGTGTGAGTAAATCTACTTCAACTTTTATCACTCACATTGAGACTGGCCTCAAATACCTCAGCGACTACATAAAGCTGTCACCGTGTCTGCTCTGGCACAAAATCTGGACTACCAGGGAATGCCAACTTAATAGAGAACTCATCATGGATTGCATGAATTTGGATGCCGCATCCAAAATAAAATGGATGCGACACGTCCGGTTGATGTTCTCCAAGATTGGTTGTCCTGAATACTATGATGATCCAGAGTCCTTAGAAAATCTGTCTAGGTCGTCCCTTAAAAAACTGTTAATTACACACCTGGAAGGCGTGAGATGGGATGTTGAGAAACTCAAAAATACCACCTTGAGTTACCAAAGAATCACTCCCATCGAAGGTTTGCAATTGTACCTAAGGACCGAAATTGTACCTTATTCTCGTATGCTCCTCACCAGGCTGCGTCTAGGCACCTTTTTCCGTATGGTCACTCTTCCAAAACAAAATGACTGGACTTCCCCGAACCTAATTTGCCCATGCGATGATCACTCATCACAAAGTAATATCCATATTATGTTCTTTTGCAATCTGTATTCTGCCCCAAGGAAATTGTACCTTTTACCTCTTCTTAAACACTGGGGCATAAGAACATGTAAAGACGCTTACTATAAGTTACTTTTGTTAGATGAGGTGTATGTCATCTTTGTTGTTTCTCGCTTTTTAATGTCAGTGATGAAATATAGAAATTCCATGATGTAACCCTTATACGTTTAAACTTTTTCACACGTTTTCACATGAGGTCGATTGTCGTAACTTCACCACTGACTTTTTTGAATATTTGGAAAACTGTTTAACAGATTCTTATAAAAGTTTCGTTGGGGATAACTTTTTAACTTGTTATATAAAATGTACTTGTATGCTTTTATGATTTTACCAAACAAATCGAATAAAGCTAATTTTGAATTTGAATTTGACAATACTTTCCATCCCCAGGCGGATATTACACTCCAGAGCCAACCGGACCATGTCCAGGTGCCTGAATCCTGATGTATCTGATGAGCTATCTCATGAAGCCTTGTAATGGCCTTATATACAGATGGCGCGTTATTAGGAATGAAAATGCAACAACTGGATCCGATGACTCTACAAGCCCCGCCCCTATCGGCCAGGATGACGTCAAGGACAAGGCGATTTTGAAGAACAACAAGTCTCATAGCAGACTGCTCCTCAGTCAGGTTACCTAAAGCAGAAGTAGTTTCATTCACTACTGCTTCCAAAGTTTGTGTTAACCTACGTATTAATTTACTATTTTGAATGGGGCCTATAAAGAAAAAGAATCCTTTATTGAAATCTGTATATTGCTCCAACGTTGTTTCAGTCTGATCGACAATCGGGGTCTTGATCTCCCTTCTATGTCTCACATGCACAAGGTGTGGATTTCGATGATAATCAGGTGGGGCTAGGAAAACAGGTGGCAATAGGAACGCGATATAACACGTCCCATCCCAATCTAATGGCAGACGTACATAAGCTGTCTGACCACATATGAAATAAGAATGGCGGGAGGCTTTGAAAGTAGACTTTCCTTTATCACTGAATTCAACCACAGTAGTACAATCACTGTGTCCTAGATGTACTGAACCATTCTTTCTGATGCATAATTCACCTTTCACTGGCAAAACTGTAATAGACGGCAAGTCCGAATTAGTCTCAGACTGTACATTCAGAATCATGAGGTTAAGTGTAAAATTACCTAATTCATACACTTCATTTTCTAGATCGGTCCCTGTCCTTTGGGGAAAACCTTCCTTGTCTGGGAAACATATTTTATTCATAACTGTATTTAAGTTCCCCCAAATCCAATTGCCTTGGGAAACTTTGGACTTACTGTCTAGGGAGGACATTAAAGTAAACCATGCACCACACGAACCATTATGTGTAAACGGATAAGGAAAGAGGGGCAGAACTCCCTTATATTTCTGATAGGGAGGGAGTCGGCCACATACCCAGCAATTGGTGGCATTGCTGGTCTGGTGAGAATGGTGTAACATACGAATGAATGTATTGTTGCGCATTGCTAATCGATAGGACAACTCGTGTGGAGGCAGATCACTGAAAGTGTGCTCTATGGTATCATTAGAAGAAGTATGTACATGAGAATCAAGAGGAAAGAAAACATGTAGCATTAAACTTATGCATATGATCGTAAGACTCAGAAGAAACATAAAAATTAATGCGATAACGCATCGGCTGTGCAAATTTTTACAATATTGTTCTCCCTTTTTAATTCGCCTATCTCTCTGACTACTTGGGTCTATCTTATACATGTCAGAAACCTGTCTAACCGCTTCACCCGAGGGGGACTTAAACAATTAAACGCTGTCTGACTTACTAGACCTCAACTTGGAACGATACTCCTGGTGCGGAGTTTTCTCTAACAGGGGGAGTTTAGAGTCAGTGTCTGAAAGGGGGCAGTCCTTAATCGAAGTCTCTGGACACAGTCCGTGAACTTTTTTAATATGACTGGAGTGGAGCCATCCCTTGCGACCTTCCAGCTTTACGGCGGTCCTCGTTGTCAACAACATCAACTTTGGCTGCTTCCACCTCGGCTCCAGAGGGCTCGATCGATCGAAATTTCAGACGTAGACCAGGTCTCCTGGAACGATTTCATGCGGTTTTACTTGGGTGTTGTCCGGGAAGGCAGCCGCGACCTGTGAACGACAAGATTGTAGTGCAGACATCAAGGAAGCCAAGTAATCTGTCAGCATAGTACTTTCAACATCAGTTATCTTTCTGGGCATAGGCGTACCCCACATGTTCGGGGGACGTCCAAAAATTATCTCATACGGGGACAATCCGGTTCTAGAATGAGCTACTATTCGCATAAAAAAGAGGGCAACTGGCAGGGCTACTATCCAATCTACACCTTTTTCTGCACAGACCTTTGCTAATCGTGTTTTCAGGGTTTGATTATGTCTCTCCACGAGACCAGCTGCTTCAGGGTGTCGTACGCAGTGGAATTTCCACTGGTAACCTAACAGGAGTGATACCTGTTTCATGAGTTCGGACGAGAATGGCTGACCATTATCAGAATACACGACACGGGGCAAACCATATCGTGGGAAAAATTCACGAACCAGCTATTTGGCAGTGGTTACAGCAGTGTAATCTGGGACTGGATATGCTTCTGTCCATCGGGAAAGGGCACATACGACTACGAGGACATATTTGAATCCTCGGCATCTGTCCATCTGGATATAATCCATCTGGAGGACTTCAAAAGGATGGTCAGGAGGATGAAATCCACCTTGTTCCACGGGAATACCTTTGCCTGGGTTGAACTGACAACAGATCATGCAGGTACGCACTTTCTGTTTCGCTGCTGCTCGTAAATGTTTATTGAACCAAAGATTCTGTAAACTGTCTAACATGGCTTTCTCTCCTAAGTGTGCTGGACTATGTGCTGTGTTAATGGTAACTTGAACCATAGAGTCGGGGAGGAACCATGTGGCTCTTCCCTTCGTCATCCATCCCTGATCTGTCTGGATCCCTCCTAGTTCAGTCCATTTCTTGATTTCATCTGGAGTCGCATGTGTCTGTATGTCAAGTACATCTAGTGTGGGATCCTTAACTGTCATACAATGTGTCAGTGAAGTGACTTCAGTCTTTGTCATGTCAGTCGGTATGTCTGTCTGAGTCTGAGTCTGAGCTGTGAATTTAGCTGTTCGATCTGCCAGGTCGTTACCCTGGGAAATAGTGTCGGTGACTTTAATATGTGCTTTGCACTTCATGATGGCTATGGCTGTAGGCAAATGTATTGCTTCTAACAGGGCTTGAATGAGGGGACCATGTTGTATCTTGGCACCGTGGGAAGTCAGAAAACCTCTTTCTTCCCAGAGAACACCGAAGTCGTGAACGACTCCGAATGCGTACTGTGAATCTGGGTCAGAGCGATGAGCTCTGCTGCTTGGGCAGATAATGTGTCAATACGATGTGTTTCTATAACTTCAGTTTCAGTGGTCACGGCATACGCGGCCACTAACTCTCCTGTGCTTGTTCTCATACATGAACCATCCACATAAAGTGTCAGGTCTGGATCGGGCAATGCAATGTCTGTCAAGTCTTGTCTGGGCTTTGTCACGGTATGAATGACTTCTACGCAGTCATGTGGTGCTGGATCGGATGTAATCGAGGGTAACAATGTGGCAGGGTTGAGTATGTTGCAACGTCTGATTTCTATGTGTGGTTGGAACAGTGTCAGCTCATAACCTGTCAGTCGTGCTATGGTCAAGTGCTGAGTCTGGGTTCGGTTTAGGAGAACTTCCACAGAGTGTGGAACCTGTACTGTCAAGGGATGTCCTAATACTATTTAATCGCTTTGTCTGATAGCTAGAGCTGTTGCTGCAACTGATTTCAAGCATGCAGGCAAAGCCTGGGCTACTAGATCCAAGGTACTAGAAAAATAAGCACAAGGCTTGTGGTGTCCAGCTTGATCTTGTGTCAGAACAGATAATGCTATGCCATCGCGTTCAGTGACAAAAAGTGTAAAAGGTTTGCTGTAACATGGTGTCGCTAAAACAGGTGCTTGACATAGGGCTTTCTTCATGTCATTAAAGGCTTGTGTATGTTCCTGAGTCCAAGGGAGGACAGTCGAAGTCGCTGCCTCCTGTGTTGTTAACTGTATGAGTGGCTTGGCTAGATATGCATATTGTGGAATCCATTGTCTGCAGTAAGAAGTGAGGCCAATAAGGGCCCGTACTTCCTTTTGTGTCTTGGGCTGTGGCAGATGTGCAATTAACTGAATGCGGTCTGGTGTCAACTGTCTACCCCTCTTGGACAGCAAGTGTCCAAGGTATACCACTTGCTGGGCACAGAATTGTAACTTCGAAGGGGACACTTTATGCCCCTTTTCGGCCAGAAAATACAAGACTGTCAGTGATGCGCGTTCGCAATCACGTTCGGTCCGTGCTGTAATTAACAAGTCTATTTACAACAAGGGGTGGTGAGGGACAGAGTCTCTGAATTAAGCAGAAAGCTCTCACCCAGTCAAGAGATCAGGGCTAGATCCAACACCGTTTTTTAGCTCACTGCACCATCCCAGTTTCAGAACCTGGCTGTATGCAAATTAGTCTGTTCCTGTCCCAGTGCATGATGGGAACAGGGCAAACCAAACTACAAAAGCCAATTCTTACACTGGGAAGGAAACAAGCTCCCGGGGACCGGTTTCTGGCATTACAGCCGTCTTCGGCCCGGTTTGCTTGAATCCTGATGGTGCAATGAGCAAGGGTCTCACATCTGAGAATACCCTTCCACGCTTAGGGTGGACAAAAATATTTACAACAAGGGGTGGTGAGGGACAGAGTCTCTGAATTAAGCAGAAAGCTCTCACCCAGTCAAGAGATCAGGGCTAGATCCAACACCGTTTTTTAGCTCACTGCACCATCCCAGTTTCAGAACCTGGCTGTATGCAAATTAGTCTGTTCCTGTCCCAGTGCATGATGGGAACAGGGCAAACCAAACTACAAAAGCCAATTCTTACACTGGGAAGGAAACAAGCTCCCGGGGACCGGTTTCTGGCATTACAGCCGTCTTCGGCCCGGTTTGCTTGAATCCTGATGGTGCAATGAGCAAGGGTCTCACATCTGAGAATACCCTTCCACGCTTAGGGTGGACAAAAATATTTACAACAAGGGGTGGTGAGGGACAGAGTCTCTGAATTAAGCAGAAAGCTCTCACCCACTCAAGAGATCAGGGCTAGATCCAACACCGTTTTTTAGCTCACTGCACCATCCCAGTTTCAGAACCTGGCTGTATGCAAATTAGTCTGTTCCTGTCCCAGTGCATGATGGGAACAGGGCAAACCAAACTACAAAAGCCAATTCTTACACTGGGAAGGAAACAAGCTCCCGGGGACCGGTTTCTGGCATTACAGCCGTCTTTGGCCCGGTTTGCTTGAATCCTGATGGTGCAATGAGCAAGGGTCTCACATCTGAGAATACCCTTCCACGCTTAGGGTGGACAAAAATATTTACAACAAGGGGTGGTGAGGGACAGAGTCTCTGAATTAAGCAGAAAGCTCTCACCCAGTCAAGAGATCAGGGCTAGATCCAACTCCGTTTTTTAGCTCACTGCACCATCCCAGTTTCAGAACCTGGCTGTATGCAAATTAGTCTGTTCCTGTCCCAGTGCATGATGGGAACAGGGCAAACCAAACTACAAAAGCCAATTCTTACACTGGGAAGGAAACAAGCTCCCGGGGACCGGTTTCTGGCATTACAGCCGTCTTCGGCCCGGTTTGCTTGAATCCTGATGGTGCAATGAGCAAGGGTCTCACATCTGAGAATACCCTTCCACGCTTAGGGTGGACAAAAATATTTACAACAAGGGGTGGTGAGGGACAGAGTCTCTGAATTAAGCAGAAAGCTCTCACCCAGTCAAGAGATCAGGGCTAGATCCAACACCGTTTTTTAGCTCACTGCACCATCCCAGTTTCAGAACCTGGCTGTATGCAAATTAGTCTGTTCCTGTCCCAGTGCATGATGGGAACAGGGCAAACCAAACTACAAAAGCCAATTCTTACACTGGGAAGGAAACAAGCTCCCGGGGACCGGTTTCTGGCATTACAGCCGTCTTCGGCCCGGTTTGCTTGAATCCTGATGGTGCAATGAGCAAGGGTCTCACATCTGAGAATACCCTTCCACGCTTAGGGTGGACAAAAATATTTACAACAAGGGGTGGTGAGGGACAGAGTCTCTGAATTAAGCAGAAAGCTCTCACCCAGTCAAGAGATCAGGGCTAGATCCAACACCGTTTTTTAGCTCACTGCACCATCCCAGTTTCAGAACCTGGCTGTATGCAAATTAGTCTGTTCCTGTCCCAGTGCATGATGGGAACAGGGCAAACCAAACTACAAAAGCCAATTCTTACACTGGGAAGGAAACAAGCTCCCGGGGACCGGTTTCTGGCATTACAGCCGTCTTCGGCCCGGTTTGCTTGAATCCTGATGGTGCAATGAGCAAGGGTCTCACATCTGAGAATACCCTTCCACGCTTAGGGTGGACAAAAATATTTACAACAAGGGGTGGTGAGGGACAGAGTCTCTGAATTAAGCAGAAAGCTCTCACCCAGTCAAGAGATCAGGGCTAGATCCAACACCGTTTTTTAGCTCACTGCACCATCCCAGTTTCAGAACCTGGCTGTATGCAAATTAGTCTGTTCCTGTCCCAGTGCATGATGGGAACAGGGCAAACCAAACTACAAAAGCCAATTCTTACACTGGGAAGGAAACAAGCTCCCGGGGACCGGTTTCTGGCATTACAGCCGTCTTCGGCCCGGTTTGCTTGAATCCTGATGGTGCAATGAGCAAGGGTCTCACATCTGAGAATACCCTTCCACGCTTAGGGTGGACAAAAATATTTACAACAAGGGGTGGTGAGGGACAGAGTCTCTAAATTAAGCAGAAAGCTCTCACCCAGTCAAGAGATCAGGACTAGATCCAACACCGTTTTTTAGCTCACTGCACCATCCCAGTTTCAGAACCTGGCTGTATGCAAATTAGTCTGTTCCTGTCCCAGTGCATGATGGGAACAGGGCAAACCAAACTACAAAAGCCAATTCTTACACTGGGAAGGAAACAAGCTCCCGGGGACCGGTTTCTGGCATTACAGCCGTCTTCGGCCCGGTTTGCTTGAATCCTGATGGTGCAATGAGCAAGGGTCAGTGAGATAAATAACGGTGATGGATCAAGCCCTGATCTTTGGACTGGGTAAGAGTGGTCTGCTTAATTCAGACACTCTGTTCATCACCACCCCCTTTTCTGAATCGTTTTTGGCCACTATAGGTGTGGCAGGGTATACTCAGACATGAGTCCCTTTCTCACTGCTCCATCAGGATTCAAGCAAGCCGGGCCGAAGACGGCTGAAATGCCAGAAACCGGTCCCCGGTAGCTTGTCTCCTTTCTGGTGAAGAATTGGCTTGGTAGTTTAGTCTGCCCTGTTCCCATGATGCACTGGGCCAGGGACAGACTGATTTGCATATAGCCAGGTTCTGAGCTGGGATGGGGCAGTGAGATAAATAACGGTGATGGATCAAGCCCTGATCTTTGGACTGGGTAAGAGTGGTCTGCTTAATTCAGACACTCTGTTCATCACCACCCCCTTTTCTGAATCGTTTTTGGCCACTATAGGTGTGGCAGGGTATACTCAGACATAAGTCCCTTTCTCACTGCTCCATCAGGATTCAAGCAAGCCGGGCCGAAGACGGCTGAAATGCCAGAAACCGGTCCCCGGTAGCTTGTCTCCTTTCTGGTGAAGAATTGGCTTGGTAGTTTAGTCTGCCCTGTTCCCATGATGCACTGGGCCAGGGACAGACTGATTTGCATATAGCCAGGTTCTGAGCTGGGATGGGGCAGTGAGATAAATAACGGTGATGGATCAAGCCCTGATCTTTGGACTGGGTAAGAGTGGTCTGCTTAATTCAGACACTCTGTTCATCACCACCCCCTTTTCTGAATCGTTTTTGGCCACTATAGGTGTGGCAGGGTATACTCAGACATGAGTCCCTTTCTCACTGCTCCATCAGGATTCAAGCAAGCCGGGCCGAAGACGGCTGAAATGCCAGAAACCGGTCCCCGGTAGCTTGTCTCCTTTCTGGTGAAGAATTGGCTTGGTAGTTTAGTCTGCCCTGTTCCCATGATGCACTGGGCCAGGGACAGACTGATTTGCATATAGCCAGGTTCTGAGCTGGGATGGGGCAGTGAGATAAATAACGGTGATGGATCAAGCCCTGATCTTTGGACTGGGTAAGAGTGGTCTGCTTAATTCAGACACTCTGTTCATCACCACCCCCTTTTCTGAATCGTTTTTGGCCACTATAGGTGTGGCAGGGTATACTCAGACATGAGTCCCTTTCTCACTGCTCCATCAGGATTCAAGCAAGCCGGGCCGAAGACGGCTGAAATGCCAGAAACCGGTCCCCGGTAGCTTGTCTCCTTTCTGGTGAAGAATTGGCTTGGTAGTTTAGTCTGCCCTGTTCCCATGATGCACTGGGCCAGGGACAGACTGATTTGCATATAGCCAGGTTCTGAGCTGGGATGGGGCAGTGAGATAAATAACGGTGATGGATCAAGCCCTGATCTTTGGACTGGGTAAGAGTGGTCTGCTTAATTCAGACACTCTGTTCATCACCACCCCCTTTTCTGAATCGTTTTTGGCCACTATAGGTGTGGCAGGGTATACTCAGACATGAGTCCCTTTCTCACTGCTCCATCAGGATTCAAGCAAGCCGGGCCGAAGACGGCTGAAATGCCAGAAACCGGTCCCCGGTAGCTTGTTTCCTTTCTGGTGAAGAATTGGCTTGGTAGTTTAGTCTGCCCTGTTCCCATGATGCACTGGGCCAGGGACAGACTGATTTGCATATAGCCAGGTTCTGAGCTGGGATGGGGCAGTGAGATAAATAACGGTGATGGATCAAGCCCTGATCTTTGGACTGGGTAAGAGTGGTCTGCTTAATTCAGACACTCTGTTCATCACCACCCCCTTTTCTGAATCGTTTTTGGCCACTATAGGTGTGGCAGGGTATACTCAGACATGAGTCCCTTTCTCACTGCTCCATCAGGATTCAAGCAAGCCGGGCCGAAGACGGCTGAAATGCCAGAAACCGGTCCCCGGTAGCTTGTCTCCTTTCTGGTGAAGAATTGGCTTGGTAGTTTAGTCTGCCCTGTTCCCATGATGCACTGGGCCAGGGACAGACTGATTTGCATATAGCCAGGTTCTGAGCTGGGATGGGGCAGTGAGATAAATAACGGTGATGGATCAAGCCCTGATCTTTGGACTGGGTAAGAGTGGTCTGCTTAATTCAGACACTCTGTTCATCACCACCCCCTTTTCTGAATCGTTTTTGGCCACTATAGGTGTGGCAGGGTATACTCAGACATGAGTCCCTTTCTCACTGCTCCATCAGGATTCAAGCAAGCCGGGCCGAAGACGGCTGAAATGCCAGAAACCGGTCCCCGGTAGCTTGTCTCCTTTCTGGTGAAGAATTGGCTTGGTAGTTTAGTCTGCCCTGTTCCCATGATGCACTGGGCCAGGGACAGACTGATTTGCATATAGCCAGGTTCTGAGCTGGGATGGGGCAGTGAGATAAATAACGGTGATGGATCAAGCCCTGATCTTTGGACTGGGTAAGAGTGGTCTGCTTAATTCAGACACTCTGTTCATCACCACCCCCTTTTCTGAATCGTTTTTGGCCACTATAGGTGTGGCAGGGTATACTCAGACATGAGTCCCTTTCTCACTGCTCCATCAGGATTCAAGCAAGCCGGGCCGAAGACGGCTGAAATGCCAGAAACCGGTCCCCGGTAGCTTGTCTCCTTTCTGGTGAAGAATTGGCTTGGTAGTTTAGTCTGCCCTGTTCCCATGATGCACTGGGCCAGGGACAGACTGATTTGCATATAGCCAGGTTCTGAGCTGGGATGGGGCAGTGAGATAAATAACGGTGATGGATCAAGCCCTGATCTTTGGACTGGGTAAGAGTGGTCTGCTTAATTCAGACACTCTGTTCATCACCACCCCCTTTTCTGAATCGTTTTTGGCCACTATAGGTGTGGCAGGGTATACTCAGACATGAGTCCCTTTCTCACTGCTCCATCAGGATTCAAGCAAGCCGGGCCGAAGACGGCTGAAATGCCAGAAACCGGTCCCCGGTAGCTTGTCTCCTTTCTGGTGAAGAATTGGCTTGGTAGTTTAGTCTGCCCTGTTCCCATGATGCACTGGGCCAGGGACAGACTGATTTGCATATAGCCAGGTTCTGAGCTGGGATGGGGCAGTGAGATAAATAACGGTGATGGATCAAGCCCTGATCTTTGGACTGGGTAAGAGTGGTCTGCTTAATTCAGACACTCTGTTCATCACCACCCCCTTTTCTGAATCGTTTTTGGCCACTATAGGTGTGGCAGGGTATACTCAGACATGAGTCCCTTTCTCACTGCTCCATCAGGATTCAAGCAAGCCGGGCCGAAGACGGCTGAAATGCCAGAAACCGGTCCCCGGTAGCTTGTCTCCTTTCTGGTGAAGAATTGGCTTGGTAGTTTAGTCTGCCCTGTTCCCATGATGCACTGGGCCAGGGACAGACTGATTTGCATATAGCCAGGTTCTGAGCTGGGATGGGGCAGTGAGATAAATAACGGTGATGGATCAAGCCCTGATCTTTGGACTGGGTAAGAGTGGTCTGCTTAATTCAGACACTCTGTTCATCACCACCCCCTTTTCTGAATCGTTTTTGGCCACTATAGGTGTGGCAGGGTATACTCAGACATGAGTCCCTTTCTCACTGCTCCATCAGGATTCAAGCAAGCCGGGCCGAAGACGGCTGAAATGCCAGAAACCGGTCCCCGGTAGCTTGTCTCCTTTCTGGTGAAGAATTGGCTTGGTAGTTTAGTCTGCCCTGTTCCCATGATGCACTGGGCCAGGGACAGACTGATTTGCATATAGCCAGGTTCTGAGCTGGGATGGGGCAGTGAGATAAATAACGGTGATGGATCAAGCCCTGATCTTTGGACTGGGTAAGAGTGGTCTGCTTAATTCAGACACTCTGTTCATCACCACCCCCTTTTCTGAATCGTAATTAACAAGTCATCAACATATTGCAGAAGTGCAGTGTCAGTAGGCATGTGAATACTGTCTAGTTGTCGTTTCAGAGCTTGACTGTAAATACTAGGACTTTCTGTGAACCCTTGAGGTGCACGTGCAAATTTGAAGCTTCGGCCATTTAAACAGAAACCGAAAAGATACTGGCTTTCCGGATGAATGGGGACACTAAAGAAGGCGTTCTTGAGATCTATTACAGTAAAGAACGCTGCTTCGGAATCAATGGCAGTCAGTAGGGAAGAAATATCTGGGACCACTGGGTACTGGGGTATGATACATTTATTTAACTCTCGAAGGTCGATCACCAATCGGTAGACTGGTGGTGCATTTGGGTCAGTACGTTTAAGAATCGGAATGATTGGAGAATTACATATATTAGAGTCAGTTTCTACAACTACTCCTTGAGCAATGAGTTTGTCAATAATTTTCAGTAAGGCTACTACAGCCTCAGGTGGCAATTTGTATTGTCGAATTCGGGGCAGTACAACACCTTGCTTAAGTGTGACACGATAGGGTGTAATGTGCATACAACCTACATCAGTTGGACCTAGCGCCCATAAATGCTGTGGTACATTTTGCAATCTTGGATCAAAATCTCTCAACACATAATGACCTTTGAAGTCACGTAAGAACAATCTCACTCCTTCCGGAGAACAACATATCACTGCTCCTAATGCTTTCAATGTTTTAATACCAAGCAAGTTTTCAGGACATGATTTCGTAAGTAACAAGTCTGTAGTACGAGACAATGGACCAACTGCAAGGGGAACTGGTTTTGACACTTCGTTAACAATAGGTTTTCCTGAAAATCCAAGGGAAACATTCTGTGAGCCTGAGAGGGGTGCCCCTGGAACCTCGTCGTGACTGATGGTAGTTCTGCTCGCCCCTGTGTCAATCAAAAATTTTCTGTCTTTCCCTAATACCTGACTATGTACATAGGGACCCTCTTGATCTACAGAAACCTCGATAAGGGGCAAGCCAACCTCCCTCTCTAGGCTGTTTCATGAATACTGCTGATAATCTGGGTACTCTGACTGTGCATACTGGTACATTTGCTGTGTGACATGTTGCGTGGCAGCAATGGGTTGGGGCTGGGGTACAGCTACTGTCTGTTGTGCATTCTGTGGATGTTGCATGTTTTGTGGAATATTCTGTGGAACATGTTCTGGTCTAGGTGGACGCGGTCTTTCTTTCGTCCTGCCTGTAGCAATATTGTGTTTCAGAACCAGACATTCGTTTATATAGTGACCTGGCTGTTTACAGTAATTGCAATTCCCTTTAACAGGAGCTGCAGGGTTACTAGTCTGTGTCATACCCCTCTTCTGACTGTCTGTTGGGACGGACTGGGCAACTAGTACTTTCATTTTCGTATCTTTCATACGTCTCTGTTCATGTTCGTGTTCCTCTCTAATTCGGTTCTGGTGATACTGTAACATTTGTAACATTTGGGAAGGAGTATTAGCTTGCCAGGTGCTCTCGACTTTCAATACTCTGTTTTTAACCTGTGGTAAGGAATTCTCGACTAATTTGGTCACAAAGAGATGTGGATATGATTCGCTACTTGTTTTCAAGCCACTATTAATAATGAAACATTTCTCAAATCTGGAATAAAAATCACTAGTGTCTTCGTCTTGTTTCTGTTTGCAGGCTGAGATTGCATCCCAGTCTTCCTTTTTAACTGTCAATAACCTAGGCAAGACTTGTACTAATAATCCTGGTAATGCTTTGGCTTTGTCCCCAAGACCTGTACCTGGGACTCGCCTATTTTCCTCGTCTTCTAATTCAGTCCAAGTAATCTTTTTATCTCCCACCTCCCATTCTTTTTCTTTAAGTTTTTCGTAAATGCCAGCAGGCAACAATACCTTTAACATTTTAAGAATGTCAGAATACGTATAATCTCCCATTAGTAGCATGTCTTTTAATTCACGGTGAAACCCTGCTGGATCTTTATCATGACAGGGCACTAATTTCTTCATTTCCAATAATTCCATTTTAGTCAGGGGGGTGTATACAAATACTCGATGAAGCTCACCCCCTGGGGTCTGGACGGGATGAACTTCTCGTAAGGGATTCTGTCTGTCTATGTAAAATGGTTGTCTTACTGGGGGTGGAACAGGAACAAAATGTGGAGTCAGGAAAGTTCTGTATTTGTGGCGTTGTTCTAGAATGGTATTAATTAAATCGGTACCTAGGCCTCTCCATCTTTTTAGGAGTAGTTCTTCCAGTACATTATATAGGGGACCTGGATCAGAATGCTGACTTTCATATAGGGTAATGAGATGTTGGATCATGTACATACCAGCTAAACGCTGTTCGTCTGGGGTAAGATTCAAAAATGTCTGTGCTACTGAATCATCTTTATATATACTAGTATTTCCAGCCCATTGTACTGCTGACCGTGCTAGTTCCTGGTCATGCATGGTACTAAGTTCACTGTAGCCTATTCTTTCTTTCAATATTTTATCGGTGGCTTGGAATACATGTTCAAGAGAACATTGTTCTGGTATGGGGGAAAGGAAACGTTTCTTGTTTTCTAGGCGAATGGGTCTGTCGAAAGGTCTTGCTCTACCTACGTACGCTATTCTGCCTCTTGTTCCGTCTTGTGTTCCTGTGTCTATATCATCGTCCTCAGTGGCGTCACTATCTGCTTTCTATTCGTCTCTCGCTGCTTTGTCCCTTTCATGTATGTCTAGAATTTCCTTACGAATCTTTCTGTACATGGCTTCTATACAACTTTGTTTATCATGTCTACCATCAGCTATATTGTTACTCCAATTTATCAGGACGTTCATCTCTTCCTTGCTTGTACCTGGCCGATCTCGTTCCCTTATCAAACAATTTATTAAAAACTGTAAGATCATTTTTTGTGTCTCAACCTGGTGTGCCATGGCCTCGTGAATACATTCTGGTTTTTCCCCTGTTCTAATAAAATGATATATGTTGTCTAAATGGTCATTCATTTCTGGTAAAAGAACTAAATAATTTGTAACACGTCGTAAACGTAATGAAAATATCATCATATCCTCTACACCTGGTACTGGATCATATCTACAATCTGTAATGTACTGTCTAAGGGATGCGAAAGTCGCAGCTCTGGGTGTACGTTGTAATGCTACTTCTCTAAGCGTCATTCGTTTTACTTGAGGCGGGGTGACAGGGCGGCCTCCTACGGCGCCTCCTGAAGCGGAAGCATAACCATCAACTAGATGGTTTGATACTACTGGTGTCATAGCTTGAAAAGTAGGTGCAGGTAATGTAGGCAGACTCTGGGTGGTCAGTGTAGCAAAAGGATTGGTAGGACCGACAGCAGGAGGAACAGTAACAGTAGTAGTGACAGGATGGGAAGTGACAACAGGTGGGGGCGTCGAGTCTTGAGGGAGTGGAGGTAACGTGTCTTGAACAGGCTGAATAGGCCGAATAGGTTGCTGTACATTATTAGCAGGTGGTACGCGAACATTGGTATATGCTGGAACTACATCATCTAAATAGGAAGAAAGAAAAATATCTGCTGCGGTCTGTTTATGACGGATTTTAGTCGGGACCAATGGTGGTGGCAAGTTACAGGGTACTTCCGGGGTCGCCCTGGGCAGGCCCTCGGCAAGAACAGGATACATGCCTGTAATAAGGGCATTTCTTTGTCGGTCTTGTTGTTCTATTCTAACTCGTTCACTTTCTTCTAGTAACTCTTTTTCTTTAGCTTTTTCAGATTCTTCTCTACTTTTCTCTGCTTTTCTGATTTCTTTTTCTGTTCTCCTATGCGCTTCTTTACGCCATAATTCTATGGCATCTTTCTGGGATTGTCTGGCTTTCTTCTTCCATAATGCTTCCTCTACTCTCATGATGCATTCAGCATCCCATGTCCCTGAGACAGGCCATCTATACTTCTCTTCCAGATCCCTAGTATAATCGACCCACAAGTCTAGGTACAGTATGGCATCTAAGCCGTGCTTGTGGTACATAAAATGTCCTGGAGTGTCCCTAGGCGGGACCGGAACTGCTTCCTCGAGTATCCCTTTCCTAGTTCCTATCTGATGTAATTTCGAGAACAGTGGCATTATTGAACTGATTTAAACGTGAGCACAGTAAACACAGTAATGAATAGCAAACAATCATTCATACCACAACATTAAACACATTGAAACATTTCGGACTGATATTACCTGGTACATAGAAAACAAATATTCTGGAAATCTCGAGAAACAATACTAGAATACTGGATTACTAGATGCACTGCTAAAACAGTACAGACAATACCGGTCCCATAAAGAGACACGTCATACCGCGTTCACCTAAGTGAACACGTTCGGACCAGGTCTGTGTACCCAGACCTGTCTTGACCGGGCACAAATTAATGAACCCGTCTAGATGCGTTCCCAACAACGGTACTCACCGGGAAGCAGAAACTGAAGGCCTCGGAAACTGGACTGGACCGGACTGGACTGCTACGATTTCTCCTACGCATGCGCTTCGGAACAGGTGGGCCTCTGGATACCTCGGACCTTGCTCTCTCGACTTGGGGCTCTGGTCGGGATCCTCCGCATTCCTCACCGCCTCGTCTGGATGCCGGACCGCAGTCACCGTCTCCTCCGTTGGCCTGAGGGAGATAGCAGGAAAACCCGCAGGTGCGCGCAGGATCCGTCACGGCTGTAGAAGGGGTCAAGGCCTGCGTAACATCGCCGGCGAGTGGGGAAGGGGGGGTCCCTGTTCGGGCGCCAGATTATGTGGTAAATAAAATTACCGGACTATTTTTCCATGCATTAAATATCAATAAAGGACAGCTCAATCAAATGAGAGGCAGAGTCCGTGGTATCTGAGTCATACGGGCTTTAATTATGCTCCTCGAGGAACAGGACATCATGTTCCATCACCACTAAGGTTCAGGAAGGGACATTCAACATTTTATTAACATCACACATTATATATAGTAAAACAGTAGATTGAAATGAATGCAGTAGGCGGAACTTAGTGAAAAGTACAAGATAAGAACACATGTGCATAACAGGAGGCGTGTAAGAAGGCGTACACATGGGCGTGTACCTGACATGTCAGAGAAACGTCACACGAAGTGTCATAAGTGGGTGGATACATGGCGAATTCCTGCAGGGTCAGCAGAAACTCTTGGCCTAGATGCGCGCGCAACTGAGCATGACGTGTAACTGGGGAGAACTGGGGGCTTTGACTTTAACACTAGTAGAGGAGACTGGTGTCTGGGATGTCAGAACGACCTGTACCTATAGCATATCTGGTATCTCATGTTTGGAGGATGCAGTATCTGAAGTAAAAGGTCTCTCGGACAGAGGCTGTTCAATACTGGATGCTAGTGCGTGCATACGTGTCTTGGTGAAATACACGGGGCCATGGGCCTACCATGGTAACGGGTACTGTAAATCACTTGCAAGGAGGACAGGAAGGCCGGGCCCTTTGCTCTGCAGCCGGGAATATGTTTACCTATTTCACTAGACTGGAATGTGTTTTCGAGGAGGCTGAGCAGATAACTGTAGGCAAAATACTGTCTTTGGCAGGAAGGCCAGGCTGAGCCGGGCACCACTTCGCTGGGCAGGAAGTAAGGCAGAGGTCAGGGATGCATACCTAAAATGCAGCTTTTAGAGACAGAAGAGGCTATGAAGCCTCAATTAAGGGCCTAGCTCGACTGGGCCAGGAAACATGGAGAAAACGTGTGCGAGATTCAGAAGTGTACCATGTAAAGACGTTGGCACCATAGGCCTAGAAGCCTAATAAACGTACTTTTCTTGGAGAATTATATAACTGACATGTTAACGTTTCACGCAAATGCATATGCGTCTTTCTAGCATGCACGGAAAGGAAGTTACATGACATACAAGGAACATGGGTGCATGGATGGGGTGCGAGTGGGGGACACATTAGCTACCTGAAAATTTCTATTACCTCAACGTGCTCACGCCACTGGATGGTGTTGGGCATTGACACCGCACTTGAACATAGCAAAAAAGAACTAGAAGAGATTGCAGCATTAGAACAAGCAATCCGTGACTTGGACAGCCTAGCTGACGCGAAATCAGCGTTAGAGAAAATAGACCGCACCATAAAGGACTTTGAGAGCTTTGAGCACCATAAGAAAACCACAAAAGTCTCTAAAGACATTAACCAATATAACAAAGAAAAAACCTACCCATACCTTCGGGAGGACTATTTCACTGCAGGCCCTCCGGACCAACAAAGAGTTCCGACTGGATCGTGGGGCCGGTTCAGAAACCGAGCGCCAGTAACATTTTCAGAATCCTCAGTAGAATCAGAGGGTTCAGAGGGATCAGAAGGCCCCAGCACTTCCACTGGTAACAATCCCCATTTTTTAGGGAGAGGCCAGCCGAGGAACACAGACCCTCCTCGGGGGAGAGGGAGAGGTAAGACACGATCCAGACCCAGATACAACTTCCCCCCGGGGGAACGTCAAACCAGGAACAGATATTACCAATGGGGCTACCAATACTAGACCTTGAACCAATATCTAACACTAACCAGGAGACAATACCAATATTTAATCTGTCCCAACATCAATTGAATTCAACAGATGTAGCTCTTCTTAGCAGAGGTCTATCATTTGTGATTGCTGAAAAACCAAACTGGTTCAATATCCAGGCTGAGATCATGCAATTTTTTAGAAAAGTACGACTGCAGACTTTCTTTAAAAACCGTGAAGGACCCAATAGGAATGACACCACAGGCCTACGCCCTCCTTCCACATTCAATCCTTCTAGTGGAGTTATGCCGCCAGAAGTGCTCACTTTCGAACACCTGGTGCTACGTGATCTGGGTAAAATAAAAGACGAATATAGATTCACACCCTATAACATCAGCAGAGAGGAGAAAAATAGCCTGCTGGCATTAAAACAAAACAATGACATTGTCATAAAACCATGCGACAAGGGTGGCGGGATAGCCATCCAAGACCGCATCTCTTATGAGAATGAAATCATGCGCCAGATCAATAACAAAGACCATTATGAACAACTAAGAGGCAATCCCATAAGGAATATAAGTGAAACAATTCTTTCTGTCACACAAGAAGCACTTGATTTAGGATTTCTAAGTAAGAATGAATTCTTATTCCTGAATAATAAAAACGCTCGCACCCCAGTACTTTACACATTGCCAAAAATTCACAAGGATACAGAACGACCGCCTGGAAGACCAATACTCTCAGGCTGCGGGTCGATTGTAGAACCCTTAGGCAAATATATTGATTTTTTCATCCGTGACTTGGTCCAAGACACTGCCACATATGTGAAAGATACCACACACCTTATTAATCTCATTGAGTCACACCCGTTCCATCCAGACAGTGAAATCTTGGTGACTCTAGACATAGAATCACTTTACACTAACATCCCCCAGGCCAAAGGAATCAATGTAATCAAGAAACACCTAAACAATCGACCTGCACCACACCAAGTCCCTACAGAATTTATAATAAGCCTTCTGGAAATAGCCCTAACCAAGAACTATTTCTTATTCAAAGACACCTACTATAGGCAATGTAAGGGAACTTCCATGGGGGCGATTTTTGCCCCCAACTTTGCGATTCTTTTCGTGGATGACCTGGAAACGAACGTCATCCTCAACGCAACAAACCCTTTCCGCGACCAAATAAAATCATGGCATAGGTACATCGACGATGTCCTCATGATCTGGAGCGGTGACGAAGAAGCACTAAACAATTTCTGTACATGGTTGAACACCAACCAAACAGACCTGAAATTTACCTACTCATATAACAGACACCAAATTGACTACCTAGATGTGACCATTAAATGTGAAGAAAATAAATTGTATACTACACTGTTCCGCAAACCCACGGAACGCAACACTCTCTTACAATACCAGAGTGCACATCCCAGGGCTCTGAGGGATGGATTACCCTACGGTCAATTTCTGAGAATCAGGAGAAATTGTAAATACAAAAATGATTTTTTTACTGAAGCAGAAGTTCTCTGCAAAAAATTAACTGCTAGAGGCTACCCACGTAAACTTGTAAGAAGGGCCATGAAAAGGGCCTGGTATACACACAGAGAATACTTGCTTGAACCCCACCCCAAAAAAACTTTGTCTAAAATTACCTGTGTTACCACTTTCAATACAGCTAGCAATAAACTCACTAAAATGATCAAAAAACATTGGAATGTATTAGACCCTTTAGAGCTAAACACCGGGCTTCCCCTATTTTCATTCAAGAGAGGTCGTAACCTGAAAGATCATCTGGTGAGAGCTGCCAGCCGCCCAACCAATCATAATACAATTGAAACGAGATTGAATATGCCTCGTGTTTTAGGGCATTTTAAATGTAATAAGTGCATGGCATGCGAATTCACCACGAACACCAAAATATTCGAGTATGGAAGTTGTAAGCACACTCTAAACTATTTCACAAATTGTAATTCAAAAAATGTGATTTACTGTATTGAGTGCCCGTGCAAATTGCTCTACATCGGACAGACGACTCAACAGATAAAGACAAGAATATCTCAACACAGGAGCAGGATCCGATGTAAAGTGACAACGGCTCCTTTGGTTGAACACTTCCTCGAACTAGGTCACTCTGAAAATGACCTGAAGTGGCAGGTTATCAACAAACTAGTGCCAAATGCTAGAGGTGGCAATCAACAGACAATTCTGAATCGGCTGGAATGTAAATGGATTTTTTATTGTAAAACCATTGAGAAAGGACTCAATTCACTTGACGAATGGAATATGTGCATTTGAACTACACCAAGTGTTATTTGACTGAAAATCTACTGAGACTTGTGCCTTTTTATAATCATTCTTTACAACAGTGCACCTGAACTTTAAGAATAATAGCACATTACCGTTCTCTTAAATATATTGTCCATAATAGGGCTCTCGTAAGGTTGTGCCTATTGCACCTGAACTTTAAGAAGAATAGCACATTACTGTTCTCTTGAATATATGGTACATAATGGGGCTCGCAAAAGGTTGTGCCTATTGTTTTGCTATAAATGTTTAAAAATTATGAAACCACCTAGAATGTTATAACTGTTTTTTAAAAATCATGAAACCACTTAGAATGCTCAATTTCCCCTGCATATACCTCTCACATTCCCCCAAGGATATGCATTAAACAAATCATCAATTATCCGCGCGTAATATTACTCCAATTAATTTCAAACTGACTCAAATGTAAAACACTAGCTTGGCTGCGCTTCAGCATTTCTCAGCGCAAGTGCCAAGAACCAACGCTAGTCTTTCTTCGCGCGAGCCCAGTTGGACTCTGCCGCGCATGCGCCGCTTCTGTCACGCTACAGTATCTGCGTGCGCACCAAAACACGCTACTAATGGTGGCTCTAGTGATCAGTAAGCTGTGAGCAGCTGTCGGTGAGGCACTCGGACCCCCTTCCCTGCTACGCCTACACGCCGGTATTAAAGTAAGTGTACCCCGTCCAGCTAGTTAAACTTAGCATTTTGAATCACTTGATGTAAATTTAACCGCGTACTGAAAACGTGCCTTTACAGTTCCAGGCGCCAATATTTGCATATTGTCATAGCGACGAACGCGCTAAACGGATTCCTTCATTCTTTTAATTCCTCAAGTAAGTTGCCTTGCCTTTGTTCGCCGCTATTTTATAGTAGGATTACCTAATAGCAAGTTAAAGGTTCTAACCACTATCTTTCATTTTAAAAGAAGTTCAAGTAGGACCCTCGTCTAATTAAAAGTGACTGAGCGCTACTTGGATCATCCCCTTGAGAGACCTTATTTGATTAACTCTAATGTAAGTTCTTTTCCTTTGTTAATGATGTGGCTTTACTTTTGAAATGACCACATCGATCTTTGGTAAATAGCATGACTTTCTGACGTTGCTACCTTATACTCTAGTAACATCTAGGCACAACCAGTGTCCTAATTTAACATATGAGTATAGCCATAATTCTCTGTGGTGTTTAAAGTATTTCATATTATCACCAGATTTTCGCCAGAAAGCAACCTCCAATTCAGTTGCAGTATCAAAAAACCATCCTTGCCTGACAATGCATTGGCAAGGTAAAGTAAAAAACTCAGTCATTTAACTGATTTAAATAAGTGCATGTCTCTATGTATAGCCTAAACCCCCTTTTTTTGACTAAATATACGCTGCACACCTAGGTGAGGAAATTATGCCCTCTTACATCTCTGAAAATTCGATTAAATGCGCATGTGACAATACACAAACATGTGCATGATAATTCACCAATCCCGGGGAGCACAAAAAACCAATGCAAGTTCAAGTATACATGTAGGAAAACAACGTGTAACTAAAATCCCAATTCTTACAGTTTCAGGAAGCTCATCAGTCCTGATGATGATCTAAAGCTATATAGATCGAAACGCCGTCGACCTACCCAAGGATTTTCACTCATTCTATTGTATATAAATGTTGTTTTTTAACCTTGTTGTTGTTGTGTGACAGTCCGTTCACTTTGATCACTTTTGTCACGTCCTGCACCGTACTATTCACCTGAGCACCTGAAATACAGTATAAATATTTATGTATATCTAAAAAAGAAAGATTAAAATAAAAATTCCTACTTGTACCTACAGTTCTTGCTCCCCAGCGTTTATTAAATACTCGCTATTTTGACCTCTTTTCCAGGACCTAATTAGGCCTAA